>NW_027506875.1:0-90000 GCF_052324685.1 Brachyhypopomus gauderio | reverse complement strand
CTGAAAACGTGACTTTGTTCATTGCGCTGAAGCGCGGCGCGAAGTTACAAAATTCGAGAGGTGCACGACCTCTCGAACCGACAGCGCGCGAGGCACTCGCGCACACGCGGAGCCACAGCGATTACGTCATTTTCGCCGCGCGGACCCTCGCGCCGCTCGCGAAGCGTCAACCAGGCAGGCTTGTTGTTGAGCGGGGGTGGCGAACGTAAGTTGTTGAGCGGGGGTGGCAAACGTAACGTGACGGAGTGTTTTTTCAGTAGCCCTGAAATAAATGCTACGGTTTTGTTTTGGTCCGTATCCAGTTAATCAGGAATGAGATTGGGTCCGGACAGGACTGCGTTCGGGTCCGGATCCGGACCGCGGTCCGCCAGTTGAGTACCCCTGGTTTAGGGCAAGAAATATGTCATGTCCATTCCAGTGGACGTGGGGTCTGAAGGGGTTAAAGTTGATGAAATTCTGTAGCCCAGTGGTTCCCAAAGTGGGGGGGGGGGCGCCCCCTAGGTGGGGCGCGGAGCTATTGCAGGGGGGGCGCGGAGCTTGGAAGTAAAACATGTGCACATGTGTCAATATTAGAGATGCACCGATTCCGATATTAATATCTGAAAAAATTCTAGATCGGGTATCGGGGACAATGTGACCGATCCATAAAAACAGATCTATTCAGTCTAATTCTATGCTTGTAACGCTTTTCTGAGTTAGTTCAACCTTAAATATCCACTCTGTCCCGGATATGAACCTGGAGAGTTAACAGGCGGCTGAAACGCGAAGCACACAGAGGAGAGGTGAATCACTGACTCGTACTCGCGCTGGTGGTATTCCACTTCCGTTTATTTGCTGGTTGACCAAAATAAACCTGGGCTCCAGCACTACTTGACTGTTCATACATGAACTGGTGAGTTGTCCAAAGCTCACTGAATGCGTTACTTACAGAAATAAAATAAAGATAAAATAAAGAGCAGTGGTCTGACTCGGTCTACAGCAGAAAGCTAAAAAAACAACAATATTCCATACGCGCGCTCAACTCGCTCCCTTAAAGAGACAGTACACATATTTCTGGCCGTTACATGCTTTGTGCTCTCAACTCAACTCAACTTTATTTATATAGCACTTTACAAAACAGCATCAGCCGAACCAAAGTGCTTTACAGAGTGTGCAATTAGTAAAAAAAAAAAAAACAAGAAGAGCAAAATACAATAAAAACACAGACCACTATAAATATTCTAATACATACTATTTAAAACAACACCTCATAAAATACCCAAGTCTCATGTGGAGTTAAAAGCCAAGGAATAAAAATGTGTTTTAAGACGAGTTTTAAAAACAGTGAGAGATGGGGCCTGTCTAACATGGATAGGTAGGTCGTTCCACAGTTTAGGTGCAGCAGTTGAAAAGGCTCGATCCCCTCTGAGCTTGCGCTTTGCCCTCGGCACCTTCAGGAGCAACTGATCAGCTGACCTGAGGCACCGAGTGGAAGCGTGTGGATGTAGAAGCTCAGAGAGGTAAGGTGGGGCAAGACCATTTAATGCCTTAAAAACAAATGAAAAAATCTTAAAATGAATTCTAAAATGCACGGGCAGCCAGTGGAGGGAGGCCAGAACAGGAGTTATGTGCTCCCTCTTACACACTCCAGTCAGCAGTCTGGCAGCAGCATTCTGTACCAACTGGAGTCGCTTGAGGTAGGACTGGCTAACTCCAAAATAAAGTGCATTACAGTAATCCAGCCGTGATGTAATAAATGCATGGATTACTGTTTCAAAGTGCTCACGTGGGAGGATATTCTTCACCTTAGCCAGCTGCCTCAGTTGGAAAAAGCTGGACTTCACTACTGCACCGATTTCCTGCACTTCCCTTGTAGGAGCAGGTGAGATACAAGATGGCGCCGGTGTGTTTGGCAGGCCGTCTGGTACTCCCGCGTTGGTTAATGTTTGTACTGTTATTAAGTTTTAGTTTTACTCAAATAACGTCTCTGTTGGTGTATGATCGCCAAGCCCTCATGGATCTTAAACATAATGTCGACGACAAAATTACTTTTAGTCGCGGTAGACAGGAAAATCTACCCCCGCTCCTATCAGAAATCCCGACCCACCTCTACCGGTTTCTGGCTCAATCACCCCGGCGTAAGCGTCGCCGCCGCCGTCGTGGTAAACGCAGCGGTCAGCTGGTGAAGCTGAAGGTCTGGCTGGTACACTCCATATCCATTTCCCGGACAGGTCATGGATTACATCTTCCATTATTTGTGTCCCGGCGGTTTATGGAGCCCATCGACACCTGTCTGATACCTGTGACCAGCTTGGATGAGGGTTTCCATTCCCGCCACACCAGTTTTCCTCGGCTCTGTCAGCGCGGGGGAAATCCCCGTAACCTGAGGACACTGCCCAGGGTCACAGGCCTCGCTGAACCACAGGCCACAGCTCCTGCCAGGATTGGTCTGGTAAACGCCAGATCGCTGGCAAACAAAACTTTTATCCTAAGGGATTTTATTAGCTCAAAGCCTTTGTGCTCTGCATGATGTCTGCGCTAGCAAACTAGCCGCATATGTATTGCTGTTTCTCTTATTTCATCTCCTTA
The DNA here is from genome assembly GCF_052324685.1 of Brachyhypopomus gauderio. Classification (NCBI taxonomy): domain Eukaryota; kingdom Metazoa; phylum Chordata; class Actinopteri; order Gymnotiformes; family Hypopomidae; genus Brachyhypopomus; species Brachyhypopomus gauderio. The sequence continues at coordinate 87,432 of NW_027506875.1, read as the reverse complement.
TTTATTTTAAATTATATTTTAAATTCTTGAACCATTTCAAAGGTTTCTTGCAGTTTTTTTTTCATGTTTGAAGTTTTGAACCTATTGTTTTTGTAAGTTTCAGGTTCTTTGGTATTTGCACTGACTGAACAAATGCAAGTTGTGTTGTTTTTACATTTTTATATGTGTGTTTAAGTGTGCTATACTGGTGCAGAGTTTTCAATAAACTTGTAATTCAGTATGTCTGTGTTTTAAAAAAATGTTTTAAGTCGATTCAGCACTGTTTTACTCTTATCAGATCGGTATCGGATCAGTATCTGCCGATACTAAGCCTCAGATATCTGAATCGGTATCGGAAGTGAAAAACGTGAATCGATGCATCCCTAGTCAATATGGGGGGGGGGGGGGGGGGGGGGGGGGGGGGGGGCGCGAAAATATTCTCATCTACTAAAGGGGGGCATGGCAGAAAAAGTTTGGGAACCACTGCTGTAGCCAATGAGAAGTGGCTGCAATAAATGATTTTGAAAATTGTATATTTTGTGTCATGTCAATTTATCTAATTATGTATTTGTGGAAAACTGGATTGTGTAAGCTCTTTTCTGCTACTTGAAGTTAAAAAAATAATAATTTGGCATAAATTTCAGATTCAAACTCATTATTTTCTCTATCATAATTTCATAATTAATTTCACCCACATTTAGCCATGTAGTGCTCAAAGATGCTCCTCCACACTGATGCCATCTCATATTATACTTGAACATATATAAGAGGTATTGCACTTAAAGAATTTATGAAAACTACAGCTGTAACGGGGAGAGTTGACAAATAAAGAGATAAACTCATAAATTTGACTTTCAATATCAGAATTGTGACTTATCATAATTAAAACTTAAAGTTATTTATTTAAAACTTTTTACCATAATTATGATTGAATATCAAAAACATGACATACATGTGTTATTTAGTTTTAGCCAGGTGAAAGAAAAGGGCTTTATACAGGGCTTTTTTTAATTTTACCTAAATTGAAAAATTCCCAGACTGCTTATATATCTCTTGGGAGAATACAAAGTTTTACATATCACAACGGCAATATTCTCACCTTTAATTTAAGCCATATTTTATAAAAATCGGATAAGAAATAAGGGCGCTAGGACTGTTTTTGTGACAGATGGATGCACATCCCACATAGGAACTACACTGCTTTGCTGACATGACTCAATACATAGTAATGGCTCCGAGGGCGGCGCATCGCTAGCTATAGCGGCAACAGGCGATGTCCAATCCAGTAATATAGATCAATGGATTGAACTACCTGTAATTACACACGTATTAGTAACTGAGTTTGTCTGTGTTCACCAGGGGCACTGTTGCTGCAGGAATGTATTTAAATTCGAAAAATTGTTACATGTAGGTAATAAGAAATCAAAACAGGCGGGAAATTATGAATAATAGAAATCTATGACAACATTTTGTATTAAATATTATTCTTTTGATTTTTATCATTAAACCTGAGAAAAGTGTTCAGATTTCTGTGTGAATAAATACAACACAGTTAGTGTGTGTTTAGTGTTTAATAAATACAGTGTGTGCTAAGCAGACGTCACACCCTCCTCACTCCTGAGGTTAAGTGTAACAACAATCTCCCTTGATGAGTGTATCTGTAGATTCTGTGTGGCAGGGAGAATCAGTCTATCTGGATGATGGATTCTCCCATTTGGATGATCTCAACATGGAGACACATGGCCTCTCTGAGACTTTTAGAGTGTCTGATGAGATCAGGGCCGTGATGAAAGATTCATCTTTTTGTAAATTAAATCAAGGAAATGAAACCTCAGCTTTCACTACTGTGGAAAACTGTTTACACACATGTGAGCTGAGACTTAGTGTTGCTGTATGTGTTGTGATAGTTGCGAATCTCATCACTGAAGAACAGTTCTCAGTGAGTATTTCCATCTGAGATCACACCAAAGAGGATCAGGAACCTTTTGACCTTTGATCTCATAAGGGTGTCTGATGATCTGATCTGTGTTGAACAGGAGAATCTGAGTTAGCAGATTTTCAAGTACTTGATAGTCAACTGGCGCCATCTGGTGGAGCAATCATAGTTTTTCAGCTTCTTTTTTGAATCCGCTAACTCCGCATCAGGTTTTATATTTATTGGGTCATTCCATGTCAAATCAACCAAGAAATTGTGTAAATTTGTGTAAATTAATTTTTTGTGTAAATACTGCGTTTTAGCACAACATAAATTTTGTTTTGCTTCTCTTTTTTGAATGTTATTTTTCCATGATATTGGTGATTTTCAGTGGTGAATAAAACCACTATATCAAAAAAGGCCATTCCAATTTTTCTACCATATATTCAGCACATATCAAAGTATATAACAGAACAAAAAAATTGAAAAAATAAATATAGGTATTTTGTGAATCAGTGTCTAAATAAGGGTACCGTACGTGTGAAATTGGATATTTGACAGCAAATTGTGCAAAAACTGGACCACATACAGGCAACTTAATTATTACTTCAACATTGCCACTGGAAGTACTTTGAAACATAAAACATAGATCAGCCTTCTTCTACTTCATCCATGAGATAAAGACAGGTGAAAATGACTTAGTTGATTTTTTTTTGCTATTGACAACACAACTTACAGCACCAGAAAGTACATAAGTTACAAGTATACAAGTTTCTAAACATACAAAAAAACTTTCAGCCTTCTAGCTGTAATAGTTTTAGAGATAATTCACATTCAAATAATGCTATTTAGCCACTTTCGCAAAAGATGCGTCTGAGGGGGGGGTTACAAAAACGGCTGTAACTCTTAAAATATTGAACATGGAACAGAAATACTTTGGATTTTTCCATGAAACATATCTGCCTACTAATGGGGGAAGTTTGAAGGGATTCTGAGATGGTCAATCTAAATTTTGGTTTATTTGACATGGAATGACCCCATTTGTGTTAATTGTGTTAACAGAATCTTACAGCATTTTCTCAGAATATTAATAGAAATTTGTTTTTTATTTCACCATAATGATTACCTGACTTATTTATTATTAATTAATTTAAAGATAAACTTATTCAAAATATGGTACACTTCCAAACCTCCCCGCTCAGAAAAATTTCAGGCTCAGGAATTTTTCCCACTATCACCCCTGTGTGATACCTCACCCCATCACCTCACCTCATGTGGGCCACATGCTTAACTCATGTCACTGAAGTATGATGTAATCATGTAGCAGAATAGTATTAAACTATGGTCTGTGAGAGGGGGGGCAGCTCTCTCTTACAGACGCTCTTGAGTGTTTAACGGAGATCTTTCTATTTTTCTATCTTTTGTCTTTAAAAAACTTTGTACTCTACTCTGATACCATACCCAACTGTTTCTGACTTGCTCACCATTAAGGTTCAAAATTTCCACAACAATATTAACTGTGTGTGTGTGTGTGTGTGTGAGAGAGAGAGAGAGAGAGAGAGAGAGAGAGAGGATATTGACTGTATGTGTGTGTGGGGGGGGGAGAAAAAGTGAGAAAGGATAGTGACTGTGTGAGCGAGAAAAAATTGGAGTTTGTGGTGTTTTGTAGTTCGTCTCTCCCTCTCACTCCACCATCTCTCTATCCCTCTGTCTAAGATAAGAGCTAAGATAAGATTTTATTTGCCATTTGTGTAAAGACCACAGTGCAGACACATTCGAATTCTTGTGCAGAGCTCTCTCATCAACAGTTTAAAAAAAAAACAATAAAACAACATAACCACCATATAGATAAGAAGAAACAATCATACCAAAGGTTACAATATGAAAACACAATACAATAGAAATGCTCCCTGACCAGCAGCGGTTTTTACACAATTGCACAGTTGCCCGTAATCAGCATATACAAATAAATTAGAATTATTATTACACTTTTTCAGTGGCTGTGTTTTGCCATCAGCCTAACTGTAGATGGGAAAAACTGTTAAAAAAGCGAGTTCTGTGAGTTATAATACTGTCTGCCCTTCTGTGTCTCAGATTGTATGTGCAGTGCTTACGTCTGAGCAGAGAGTGAGCTGGATGGAATGAGTCTCTAATGATTCCCTCTCCTCTTTTCTGACAACGCTGCTCATACATAGAGTCCATAGAAGGAAGTTTTGTCCCTATAATCCTCTCTGCCATCTTTATAACTCTTTGCAGAGCCTTCCTCTCTGCCTGTGTGGTGTTACCATACCAGACAGTAATACCTGTGGTGAGGATGCTCTCTATCAGCCCCCTATATGCCTGGGTGAGAGGACGCCGGTTCAGACCAGCTTTCCTGAGCTGCCTGATAAAGTAAAGTCTTTTCTGGGCTTTTTTCACTGTAGCTGTGGTGTTCAGAGTCCAATTCAGATCAGATGTAATCTGTAGTCCCAATAATCTGTAACTATTAACCCTTTCTACCTCAATCCCACTGATGACAAGAGGCTGTGGAGTTGGAGGAAGTCCAGTATGATTTCTTTGGTTTTTCCTGTGTTCAGGATGAGATTATTCTTCTCTCCATATACAACTATGTTGTTCACCATCGTCCTGTACTCTGACTCATCCCCTCCCTTAATAAGTCCCAGAATGGTAGTATCATCAGCATATTTGATGATAGAATTGTTTTGGGTGGAGACACAGTCGTGGGTATACAGCAGGGCCGGCGCCACGGGGGGGCGAATGGGGGCGTCGCCCCCTCAGGCGAGGTGTCCCGCCCCCTCAATGTAAATAATAAGACCCATTTATTTTACAGCAATCGCTACATGGCACCCCCTCGGCCGCTCATCAATTGTTACACGCCACCCCCCGCTCAACAAACAACTTACGTTCGCCACCCCGAAATTCTCTGACGCCACCTCACTGTATACAGGGTAAAGAGTTTGGGGCTGAGGCAACAGCCTTGTGGAGAACCTGTACTGACTGTGAGCTCAGCCGACATCTGTTCTCCTATTCTCACCACCTGTAGTCTTTCTGTCAGGAAATCCAGAATCCAGTGGCGCATTTCCACTAGGGCCTGCTTGGCGTGGTACGGTTTGATACGGGTCGGTTTATGAGTGTTTCCATTAGTACCAGGTACAAGTTTGCCGGTACCTTCAGGTACTTTTTTCGTACCTACTCGCTCGAGGCTCTAACCATTCCAAAGCGGTACAGTTCTGTGACGTGGAAGAACAGCATGACACTGATTGGCCAGGGAGTGTCGTCACAGGTTGCGTCACAGGAGAGCGACTCCGCTCCTCCGCTATCGACTCCTCAGCCATTTTTAAAACCCAAGGAGAGAAGAATGTAGAACCAAAACTCTGTTCCCTGGTCAAACGCTGAGGTACAAACCTTTCTGTTAATAATGAGCGATCAAAAAATCCAGGGCGAACTGGATGGGGCCACTAGAGATGTAAAGGTTTTTAGCGAGGTTTCCGCACTAATGGCCACTCATGGCTACCAGTGGTCCGTTCAGCAGTGCCGGTCCAAGCTTAAAAAGCTTAAAAGCGATTACCGGGCAGTGAAGGACCATAACGGACACAGCGGAGCAAACCGCAAAGACTGGTTCCAGCAAATGGATGCCATATACAGTTACCGACCAGCCAGTAATGGAAGAAAAACGTGCTGGACACGGCAATGTCGGTGCTGGAGGCCACGGAGAATGGTGAGTGTATTGTGATTTCACAATTTTACTAGGCTCGTAAAAGACGTAATATGAATGTAATATGAACGCATCTATTGTAAACGCAGGAATTTAGAGCTGTGTTTGTAGTTAATGTTACCACCACAGTCACTACTGTACAATAGCTAGCTCTTAGCCACAGCGTGGAGCCTTGCTAGTTGCTAGTTAGCTGTAGCCATAAACAAAGCTTGAGCAGCGATGACGTGCTACACATTTTGTGCAGTTACGCTATATCGTTGCTTTCACGGGAATGCTTGTGTTTAATATTTGTTATTTTTACGTTCAAGATTCCCCTTCCACTGACGAGCCGAGTGCCTTTTTGGAACCTCCTGCCTCCCCCGTATCATCCGTGTCATACACGGAACCAGCGGTCTCTACACCAGCTGGATCACAAACACCTGTCCGGTGGCCCAATACAGGTGAGGAACACAAAAAAACATGTTAAGCACCGGAGTAGCATGAGTACAGAGTGCATTTCAGTTTTACTAATCAACTCCCATTACCCTCTTTTTTTGTCAAGGCAATCAAAAAAGGACCCAGACGGACTTGGATATCGGCGTACATCTTCTGGAGATGCAGGCACAGGATGTGCGGATGCACGAGCATTGATTGTCGAGCCGTGATTGTAGCGAGGCCCGGGAACAAGAAGCCGAGCTGAGGAGAGCGGAGTTGGCGGAAAATGTTTCCTTCAACTGGGCTTTCCTCGGGGTGCTTGGCGAACTTGTGAACACCATGCGAGACAGTCGCCAGTAAAAGCACACAAAATCTTTTCTCTTTTTCTTTTATAATGGCTCAGTGTGAGCAGACTGTACTTAAACATTTCACTGCAAGTTGTACTGTGTATTACTATGCATGTGATCAGTAAAAGTTTGATTTTATTTGATTGTATGACTGATGCTTTTTATGCAGGGTGTGTTCGGCCTGTTTGAGTAATACCAAATTATTACCAATAATTAGAGCAACCACATACAATAATGAAGATAAAGATAAATAAGATACCATTATTGTATGTGTTAAGGGGCATCATGTTCTTTTAATTGTCTTAACATAATCAGCAGCGGATAATGAGTTTGACAATCACAGCTTTATTGCTTTGTGTACGTGACACAGGCAATGGCAACAATTTAACTGTTATGACAGATATATAGCATCAGTGCATTGCGAGCATCTCTACCATCACACTCCTCCACACCCTGTGCCATTGCTGCCACTGGCTGCTGTGTAGCAGTAGCTGGCACATCCCATGTAGTGTCATATGTCTCCATAACTTTCACACAAATTATGCAGAGCGTACTCCGAGCCCGTAGCAAGCTTCCACAGTGCTACTGCCACTTTTTTATGTACGGGCACACACTCTCGAAAAGTTGTGTGTTGTCGCTCCAGGGCTGGACGCAATTTGTTGCTGAGGGAGTCAAACGCTTCTCGGGACATCCTGAAGTTCTGTAGCCACTGTGTGCACGTGAACTCAGGAACAATAACGTCCCACCTGTAACGTGGCTTGCGCCACGGAGCGAGAGGACGGACACAAGTGCTGAGAAGAGCGAGATTTATTCAGGGGAATACCGTAATCATCGTCGGATAGCCAGGCAGGGTCGATAACAGGAGGGCAGTCCGTAAAACAGGCAAAGACAGGCATCACAAGACAGGGGGCACGGAAAACAGGAGAAACACGAAAACGGTCAGGCACAGAGAACAGCGGTGGGATAAACACGATCACAAATGAATTCAAAATACCGGACAAAGGACAAGGGAGACTCAGGGGCTTTTATACACAGAACTAAACTAGGGACAGGTGATGACAATGACACAGGGGCGTGGTAACAAACGAGGGATCCATAAACTAACGAGCAGGGCGGGACAAACGGGCAAGAACACAGACACGAGGGAACCCAGAGTGACAGCTAGGAGAGGGGGCGTAGCCGCACGTGACACCACCACTGAGACGCTCGTCGGAATATCCACACGGCTATTAGCCAACAATAAAGCCATCTGAAACGCACACACACAGAATGCATTTTTACTGCGTTAGCTTTACCCGCTTTACACATTTATCTCGGGGAGAAAGACTGATGTTAACTAGCGTTAGCTTAGCTTACCAGCCTGCGTCTTTTTCTCCCTCTCCTGTCGTCCTCGGCCTGATACTGCTGTATGGTCTCAAGGAGTCTCCGCTCCTTTTCTTGTGTCCTGCGTCTCGCAAACTGCAACCTTCTCTTGCTCTCTTCATTTGCACGTTTCCGGAATAAAAGTCATAACCCTAGCACAAGGTACACGAGTCTTTCCATCGCCATCTTGTCCATTGTTGTGGTCGCATACAAATGATGTCACAACACTACAACCCGCGCGCCAACAGCGACTCCACCCACATTGTGGTGGTCCACCATTGTAATGGAAACACAACGGGACCGTACTGTTCCGTTGCGAACCGATCCGTATCGAACTGTACCGCGCCAAGCAGGCCCTAGTGGAAATGCGCCATTACATGTGGATGTAGGGACTCCCAAGTCTGTCAGCTTCTTGATTAGCTTGCCCGGCCGGATGGTGTTAAATGCAGAACTGTAGTCCAGGAAAAGCATCCTGGCATACGTTCTGCCGTTATCCAGATGTTGCAGAGTGTGGTGTAGGGCTATTGCTACCGCATCGTCCACTGATCGATTGGGGTGATAAGCAAACTGGAGGGGGTCAACAGTATGCGGGACCATGTGATTAATATGTGCCAGGACTAGTTTTTCTAGGCACTTCATGGCAACTGATGTAAGTGCTACTGGCCTAAAGTCATTTACAGTGGATATAGTTAGTCCTTTAGGGACTGGGATGATAGTGGAAGATTTAAAGACACGGGGGACCACAGCCTGGGATAATGACAGGTTGAAAATGTCACAATACACCCCAGCTAGTTGTTCCCCGCAAATCTTCAAAACTTTGGGATGAACACCATCTGGTCCCACAGCCTTGTGGGGATTTACTTTTTTCAGAGCCTTGAGGACCTGTGTTTGAGACACCTGAAAAACAGTGTCCTCCGGATCACAAAGGGCTTTCAAAGCTGTGTCTGTATTCTGTCTATCAAATCTGGCATAGAAAGTGTTAAGGCTGTCGGGGAGAGTGACATCTAAAGGGTATATAGTTGTAGTTCTCCTGTAATTTGTAACGGCCTGGATTCCTTTCCACATGCTGCGTGTATTGTGACTGAGATAATACCCTTCAAGTTTTTGGCAATGAGCCCTTTTTGCTGCTCTGATGGATTTCTGGAGCTCATAGCGTGCTCTTTTATACTCCTCTTGATCCCCTGACTTGAAGGCTTCCCGCCTCTTCCTGATTCTCTGTTTTATGTCCCTATTAAACCATGGTTTTGGTTTGGGAACATACGCACAGTCCTGGGAGGTGCACATATGGAGGTGCACCAGCGGATATAATCACTCACAGTCTCTGTGTATTCGTGTATGTCATTACTAGTCTCTTTAAAAATATTCCAGTTTGTATTCTCCAAACAGCTCTGCAGGCTAGCCTGTGTGTCATTAGTCCAGGTGTTAATAGTTCTGACTGTGACTGGTTTTGTCATAAGCACTTTATTATACACAGGTTTAAGCCGGATTGCCAAGTGGTCCGACTTTCCCAACTGGGGTTTTGGCTCAGCTAAGAAAGCATTTCTAGTGTTACTGTAGCAGTGATCCAGCATTTTATTTCCTCTAGTGGGAAACGTCACAAACTGGTAGTTTTGGCATGTTTTTCCGAAGATTACAATGATTAAAATCTCCCAGAATAATGAGAGCAGCATCAGGATACATATTCTTATGCTCATCGATCATGTTGTGTAGCTCTTTCAGTGCATTCTCCTCCTTAGCTGAGAGGGGAATATACACAACACTCACAATGATACATTGCAGTTCTCTGGGTAGAAAAAATGGTCTTAACTTCAGAGTTAAATATTCCACACTTTCAGAGCAGGATTTTGAGATGATCTTACAGTCTGTACACCAGGACTGTTTGACAAGGACAGCCGTTCCCCCTCCTCAACTCTTACCGCTTTCCGCAGCACACCGGTCCTGTCTGAAACCCGTGTATCCCACTGGTGTTATTGCCTCGTCGGGTATTCTCTCCCCCAGCCAAGTTTCACAGAAACACAGTAAAGAACCGTCCTGAAAATCCTTCTGTGTGGCCAGTCGAGCGTGGAGTTCATCCATTTTATTTTCCAGAGACTGAACGTTTGCGAACAGTATTACCGGGAGAGTAAGCCTTCTGTTGCTAGTCAAGCGCCAGAGCCTCCGGTCAGCTCCTCCCCGTCTGCCTCGCCTCTGCCTCGGCCTGGTGCTCCCAGAGAAGCTCCCTGTCGGGGGCCGATCTAGCGTCGGATCCGCATAGCATATTAGCTCCGGGTAGGATTCTAGCGTGTTCGGGTCAAAAAGTCCAAAAGGACCACGCTCTCTCAACTCTAATAGTTTCGCCCGATCATAAACAATGTTCGCAGAATATGTCTTAACTCTGCATAATAAAGTAAAGAGAAAAAAAAGACATATAACTAACTTGATTCGGAGAGCTCCGCAATGTTGCCCTCTGGGGAGCGCCATGTTTCTATCCCTCTGTCTCTCTTTCTCTCTAACCCTAACCCTCTCAGATGCTAAAGTCAGTAATTGTATTGGTTATGCATATTCATGACTCATGCTGGACTGTGTAGTAGAATTTACTCCAACACATTTTAATTGTAATTCAGCTGTTTCTATTGTTAGTGGGAGGGATCAATAACCCCAGTACAGAAACACCATACAGTGAGATACAGTGAACATCTGTGTGTGTGTGTGTGTGTGTGTGTGTGTGTGTGTGTGTGTGTGTGTGTGTGTGTGTGTGTGAAGTTAACAATGTCCTTAGTCGTATTATGATTTTTTACTGATTCTATGATGCTTTGGGTAACTCCCCCTAGTGCTGTAATGTGTTTATGAATGAAAATACTCACTCAGCTTTTCTGGATGCTGTGACCACTGGCAACAGTTTCATTAGACATTTCTCTGATGGTTCATATTTACTCAGGACAAACTCATCCAGCTCCTCTTCTGAGTTCAGCAACACAAACACCAGAGCTGACCACTGAGCAGGAGACAATCTGAGTCCACTGTGATGACGTCCTCTGTTCAGGTATTTTTGGACTTCCTGCACTAGAGAATGATCATTCAGTTCATTCAGACAGTGGAACAGATTGATGGATTTCTCTGGAGAGGGATTCTCCCTGATCTTCTTCTTGATGTACTTGACTGTTTCCTCTGTGCTGTGAGAGGTGCTTCCTGTCTGTGTCAGTAGACCTCGTAAGAGAGTCTGATTGGACTCCAGTGAAAGACCCAGAAGGAAGCGGAGGAAAAGGTCCAGGTGTCCATTCTCACTCTGTAAGGCCTTGTCCACTGCTTTCCTTAGGAAGTCAGACATTTTTGATCTTTTAAAGGGTGTTTTCTTTTTCTGTTCCAGCACATTTGTTTTGTTGGAGATGAAGGAGAGAAATACATATAAAGCAGCTAGAAACTCCTGAACACTCAGATGTACAAAGCTGAACACCTTCCCCAGGTCCAGCAGATCCTCCTTTCTGAAGATCTGGTTACACACTCCTGAGTACACTGACACTTCTTTGACATCAATGTCACACTCTCTCAAGTCTTTCTCATAGAAGATCAGTTGGCCATTTTCCAGCTGTTGGAAAGCCAGTTTTCCCAGTGCCAGAACAATATTTCTAGTCTGGTGAAAATCAGTGTCAGTTTTGCCATGGTTCTTTCTGTCCTTGTATTTGATGTGAAACTTCAGGAAGTGTGTGAACATCTGAGTCAGAGTCTTGGGGATCTCTCCACTCTCTGCTTTACCCAACATGCTCTCTAGAACAGTGGCTGCAATCCAACAGAAGACTGGAATGTGGCACATGATGTAGAGGCTTCTTGATGACTTCATGTGTGAGATGATTTTATTGGCCAGGATCTGATCACTGATTTTCTTCCTGAAGTACTCCTCTTTCTGGAGGTCACTGAACCCTCGTACCTCTGTTACTAGGTCAACACACTCAGGAGGGATCTGACTGACTGCTGCTGGTCGAGAGGTTATCCAGAGGAGAGCAGAGGGAAGCAGATTCCTCTTAATGAGGTTTGTCAGCAGCACATCCACAGAGGTCGACTCCGTTATGTGCGATAAACTCTCATTGTTCTGGAAATCTAGAGGAAGTCGACACTCATCCAGACCATCAAAGATGAAAATGACTTTATAAGCATCACAGTCTATTAACTGTAATGTTTTTGTTTCTGGGAAAAAGTGATCAAGCAGATCCATCAGATTCTTTTCCTTCTTTATCAAATTCAGCTCCCTAAAAGGAAGTGGAAATATGAAGCGGACGTCCTGATTGGCTCTTCCTTCAGCCCAGTCCAGAATGAACTTCTGCACAGAGACGGTTTTTCCAATTCCAGCTACTCCTTTAGTCAGCACTGTTCTGATGGGTTTGTCTTTAAAGAGGTCATTACATTTAATGGGTGTCTCCTGTGTTGCTGGTCTCCTGGATGCTGTCTCAATCTGTCTCACCTCATGTTCATTATTGACATCTCCACTCCCTCCCTCTGTGATGTAGAGCTCTGTGAAGATCTCATTCAGGAGGGTTGAGCTTCCATGATCTGAGAGTCCTTCATTAATTTTTTTATATTTCTCCAGTAGTTTGTGTTTGAGCTTTTGCTGATATCCAGAGACCATCTCTAAAACAACAGAAACACATGATGACAGTAATTTTATTTGGTTATTGAGGGAGTGCAAAAAAAGAATGAAGTGATAACTCCAGTCTCGGGGAAAATGGAGGATTTAAAGGATAAATTGTACCAGTGCAAAACGCATGGCATAATCCAAATAACCAGCAGTCAACTGGTACAAAGACAAGACATATATAGACAAACGACCCTCAGGTGGTGGGATCCTAATAGGCCCCGCCCACTTGAGGGATGAACACAACACCACAATAACAGGACAACATGAAATACTGCCGCTGTGGCCAGCAGGGGGCGTCCGCAGCATGACAGATATTATCTCTGGCCCACCTTTAAATCACCTTTATTCAGTTTGCACTAAAACTATAATGAACTATGCCATCCTCAGATATGCTGATAGTAAATAGTAAAAATTTATTTATTTGACATCAAGATTTAAAATCTATATGGTTATGGTCTGGTGGTTAGGGAACTGGTCGTGTGACCGGAGGGTTGTGGGTTTGATTCCCAGGCCAGTCAGTATTAGTTGGGTGTTCTTGGTTGATGTTTGATTTGTCTTTGTATGTCTGTATACTTTATGTAGTTTTTTAGTCTTGTTAATCAACCTCGTCATAGTCTGCAGTTGTGTCCAGCCTCCAACAACAGTGAGTACTCAGAAAAAATACATTCATAAGCATCTAAATAAATCTAAATCTAAATCAGGTTGTTTAAAGGTGTAATATGTATTCCTGCCTAAAGGTGTGGCTGGGTGGAATTTACCTGCTGGACTCTCAGCAGTCGACTCTTCACATCTGTGTCCACCTGTGAGAGGAGACGTCAGAGTAAAGCACACAAAACCTGCACAAACCTGGTCATCCTTAAGCCTGGTTCACACTACACGACTTTTCAGTCGTCAGGTTTTTGTGCCGTCCGCACTACACGACTGGTTGTGCTGTAATCGCGAGTCTCTCAGTTGTTGTGGCTTTCACACTACATGACTGATCGGCGACGCGGGCTCACGAATTACACGACTGGGGAATCGCCGACTCATCTGGCTGCCGTCCAAAAACACGAGAACACGAAAACGAAACTCTCGAGAACCAGCAACACCACGTAGAAGAAAAAAAAACAATGTACATGTGCTCCACATTTTCGTTATTATTATTATTTTTACCGTTTAAACACTCCATAGTCCCAAATGAACATAAATATAATCAATCGCACTATTTCTCCAGTGCTGTCACAATAACTTAAACACAGTGTTGTAGTAAAGTTGTAAGAAAGGTGAGGATTTTGTGTGTTTGCTGGGTTACTGTTTTGAAAGTATTCTTGAAAGTTTTTTACATTCTTCAGAGATATCTTCAGCGGTGCCGCGGTTCTCTCTCCGCGTTCCCATTGGCTGTAGCTAGACGCTGCTGCCGACTCTCAGTCGCCGACTGCTAGATATTAAACATGCTAGATATCTGCCAGTCGTCTGCGACCAGTCGGCGACGGCTCGGCGAGCGTCTTTCAGCGTCTTTCAGCAGTTCACACTACACGACTGAGCGAGCGACGAGTGATCGCCGATTCGCCTCTGACCACAGTTTTTGTCGGCGATCAGTCGGCGACTGAAAAACCATCCTAAAATCGTGTAGTGTGAACCAGGCTTTAACTGCAGCTTTACCTCTGCCTTTCTCATCAATAAAGCTTGTAATTATTGTTCAGCCTTCTAACCTATTGTTCTATCCTAATGTCAGATTCCCTCTTTGTATTGTGGAATTGAAACACATGTGAAGGTGTTTGAGATGTCATTTTGTTGAGCTGTGTTCTGGCTCAGTTACCTTCATTTTTCATGTTTGTCTTGTCGTTGTGACATCATGTTCATCTCTCTGGTGGGTGTGGCCCATTAGGGAACCCAACACCTGAGGATCTTTTGTCTATTTATGTCTGGTCTATGTACCAGTTGACTGCTAGTTATTGTTTCCTTAATTTGGATTATGTCTCGGGCTTTACGTTGGTGCACGTTATTCATTAAATCCTCCCCTTTCCCTGAGACAGGCATGATCGCTTCCTTCTTATTTTGCACTTACTTGCCTGTCACACTAATGCTGTGATCATATTAAGTCTGATGCTGTGATCAAATTAAATTCTGAAATATTGAGTTTAAATAGTAAACATGATTCATCTGTATTATTCTCACTGTGTTTGGTCCTCAGGTCCTCAGCCAGCTGGTTCTGGTTCATCTTCTTCAGGATGTCCACTGTGATCTCCACAGCTCCATCTGGGCCATATTTCTGCACCATCTTGTCTACAGTGTCATGTTCGTCTGCATTCTCCAGATGAGCCTTTGGGATGCGTTTGTCACCTTCCACAGTGGTAGTCAGATGCCACCGGAAGTTCTTCAGTTCCTTTGCCCTTAGCTCCTCTAGAACGGATAGCAATTCTTCTGAAATGTTGGCCATCCTGCACATTAAAGACAACAGACACCAGTTTACTGAGGAGACCAGTGAGGACAACAGACTCCAATTTACTGAAAAGACCCGTGAGGATTACAGACTCCAGTTTACTGAATGTTCAAACATGTTCAAACAGACATGTTCAGACAGGTTCAAAGTTCATGTTCACAGGGCAGGGATGGTGAGAGATACTTCACCATGGTTTCTCCTCCTCCCATAAGTCTTTAGGTTATTGTAATAGGAGGGGCTGTAGGAAATGAAATGTGCCATATTTTGTCAATTGTGATTTTTACACCCCAATCGAAATTTGTCCTCTGCTTTTAACCCATCTGTGCAGTCAGAACACACACACACACTAGAGGTTACTAGGGGGCTGTGGATCACACGTGCCCAGAGCGGTGGGCAGCCCTAGCCCGGCGCCCGGGGAGCAGTTGGGGTTAGGTGCCTTGCTCAAGGGCACCTCAGTCATGGCCTCAGGTCTGGGAATCGAACCCACGACCCTCCGGTCACAAGACCAGTTCCCTAACCGCCAGGCCATGACTGCCCCAGGAGGCAGACACACATGTGAGGGAGAACTGAGTTTATTGTTCGGGCTTTCAAGATTGACATGGACATCTTCTTTTAGCTTAATAGATTAAACATGGAGGGCACAAGAACGGCACAGCATACTGATACCAAGACGAGTAAATGAACATGTGAGAAATGAGACAGACCTAAAATAAACAAAACATGAAGCAATCTGAGAAAACCTCAAAGACTAGACAATACACACATAAATACACTTGGGAATAGTTTGGGAAAACATTTACATTTGGGGCATTTAGCAGACGCTCTTATCCAGAGTGACTTACAAAGTGCTTTGCATCTGTTCACAGAATTCATCCTAGATAGTAGGTCAGAATTCAAGATACCCTTGATCCAGACTATTACTAAACTACAGGAGTCAATGCCATTACCTCATATTACAGGCAAACCTGTGAATAATGTCTAGATCTGTCTTCAACAGGACACTCAGAGTTTCCAGAGTTATAGCAGAAAACATTACTTAATGTCGAAACACACACACACACTACAGTTTCACTGTAGCTTGTCGGCCATTTTTTTACTACACACATACCTGTACACACAGTCTCTGTTTCTTCACTGGAGTTTCTCCTGTACACACACTCTCTGTTTCTTCACTGGAGTTTCTCCTGTACACACACTCTGTTTCTTCACTAGAGTTGTCCTGTACACACACTCTCTGTTTCTTCACTGGAGTTCTCCTGTACACACACACTGTTTCTTTACTTAGGTCTTCTGTACACACACTCTGTTTCTTCACTGGAGTTCTCCTGTACACACACTCTGTTTCTTCACTGGAGTTCTCCTGTACACACGCTGTTTCTTCACTGGAGTTTCTCCTGTACACACACTCTCTGTTTCTTCACTGGAGTTCTCCTGTACACATGCTCTCTGTTTCTTCACTGGAGTTCTCCTGTACACACACTCTCTGTTTCTTCACTGGAGTTCTCCTTTACACACACTCTCTGTTTCTTCACTGGAGTTCAATCTCAGCAGTAATCTGGCTTTCTTTTCTTTAGAAGGAAACAACCCTGCATGAGCACATTTCTGACTTGTTGCATCACAATCATAGAAGACCTCATAAACCTCATGTAAAAACACATCTCCCTGGGTGTGGGTGTTTATGCTTCTCTGCTTTAACGTTACACTACTTTCTCTTGTGTCTACACCCTGGTGCACATATACAGCTCTGAAAAAACCATTGCAAAATTAACAGTTTCTCTGATTTTACTCTTTATAGGCATATGTTTACCTGCGTGAAGCTGCCCCCCCCCCCTCAAACCCAAAATGCTGAAATAACACTGCAGTTCGTTTGTGCCGGGTTTGTGCCCGTTTGTGCTGTAAATATTTTCGTTTGTGCTATTAAGACTTTTGAGTAATTTAAAAATACATTTTCTGACCTGTGACGTCACGTAGCCCCCCCTCCACGTCCAAATTTCTCCAAAGTAGTCTCAGTTGAATGTACGGAGTTTGTGCTGTCAAAATAACGTTTCACTTGCTTTGTAAAGTTACAATCGTTTTATTTTTCACACGCGTGACGTCACCAGCCCCCCTCCACGTCCAAATCCCTCCAAACTAGTCTCGTTCATTTGTGCTCGTTTGTGCTGTTAAAATTAATGTTTGTGCTTTTATGGTTTTTAAAATATAACCGGTTCTTTTTCATACGCGTGACATCACCAGCCCCCTCTCCACGTCCAAATCACTCCAAACTAGTCTCGTTCATTTGTGCTACGTTTGTGCTTGTTTGTGCTGTTAAAATTAACGTTTGTGCTTAACGTCATGAGCGCACCTGTCACGTGTTTAACTATAGCTATACAACAGAATGGGCTGGATGATGTTGGAGTACAGAAGGGACAGGAGGTGAGGGGGAACAGAGAAGGCAGAGTTTCTGGATGACATCAAAGCTCCTGTTGAGAGATGTATGAGGATCTTAATGTTCCCTTATGCAGATCAACCACATCTTTGTCTAGAAGGCCTCTGTCCAGAAATCTTCAGAGGTGTTGTGGGCAGTGGAGAAGATCAGGAACTGTCCTCTTGCTTCATTGAATTACCAGAGCAGCTCCAATGCAACATACAAAGCAGGGCATCCACATTCAGGGACATTTAATGTTCAGGACATCTAATGAATGGCAATACATCGGCAATACTTCGCAACGATGCATAAGCATGACAGGTCTTAAATAGACCTAGCTAATAGGTTGCAGCTGGCTAATACTCTGGGGAGGTGGATCTCCGCCTTTGTGGTGGAGCATGCTGGGAATTGGAGTTCCCCGGGTTGGAGGCCGTGACAGGACCCTCCCCCAAGGCGGCCGGAACGGCCGAGCGCCGAGGACGTCCGTAACGCCCACCAGCAGCAGGAGGATCGCCAAACTCCTGGGGCGGCCCTGGGGGGCGAGGTGCCAGTCGGTGGAAGTCCGCTACCATCCCTTTGTCCCAGACGTCCTTAGCCGGCACCCATCGCTGCTCCTCCGGGCCGAATCCTTCCCAATCTATTAAATAATGCAGAACATTACCACGACGTTTGGAGTCCAGATTTGCACATATGGTGTAGACGGGAGTACCGTCGTAATCGATGGCTATGGGCTGAACATCCTTCAGGGCAGCCTCATCCAGGGGACCCGTAGTAGCAGGTTTCAGCAGGGACACATGAAAGGAGTTGGACATACGGTAGTGTGGTGGAAGCTCTATTTTGTACGTCACCTCGTTTATGTGCTTAGTGATCCGGAACGGTCCTATGTACCTGGGTTTTAGCTTGTGACAGTAACCTCTCAGATGTAGGTCTCTCGTGGATAACCATACCCGATCCCCTACCTCGTAGTCAGGGTTGGGACCACACAGACGATCTGCCTTTTCCTTGTAGCGCTGCAATACCATGGTGCCATGTTTGGCTGGTAACCTAGACAACACTCAAATGGCGTAAGTGTTGTGGAGCAGGTTAGTGAATTCTGAGCCATCTCTGCCCACGGGAGAAACCTAGACCAATCAGTAGGGTTATTTAGACAGAATATCCTTAAAAACTTCCCGAGTTCTTGGTTGATTCGCTCACACTGACCAATGGACTGAGGGTGGTATCCGGAAGTGAGGCTCACTGCGATTCCGAGTCGTTCTAGGTCCCCGGTCTGACATTATATCCTTTGGGATTCCATAATTACGAAAGACATGTTGGAATACAGCTTCTGCAGTTTGAAAAGCGCTTGGGATACCGGGAAAAGGAATGAAACACACTCCTCGTGAAAACCTATCAATAACCGTAAGTACGGTGGTGTAGCCCTCCGAATCCGGAAGGTTAGTCACGAAGTCCAGTGCTAGGTGAGTCCAGGGTCTCACTGGTACGGGCAGGGGGTGGAGTTTGCCTGCTGGAAGTGATTTCGGGGTTTTACACTGTGAACACGTCGAACATGAGGCGACGTACCTGTGCACATCCGCGGTCATGCTCTCCCACCAATACCTCCGGGTGATGAGCTGATGTGTGCGCGTCTCCCCTGGGTGACCTGTAGTGGGAGAGGTGTGGGCCCATGCTAAAAGCCGGTCACAGCATGCCGGAGGGACGTAGATTTTCTCCGGAGGACATGCTGCAGGTATTTCTGTGTCCTTCAGTAGTCCTACAATCTCCTCGTCAATATCCCAACGAATAGAAGAGACCATCAGTTCGGACGGGAGTACGGTCCCCGGTTTAACGTCGCTAGCCTCCCCCTCCTCCTGGTACATACGGGACAGAGCATCCGCCTTAGTATTTCTCTGCCCAGGACGGTAGGTCCTGGAAGTTGAACCTCTCGAAAAAGTGCGCCCACCGCGCCTGGCGCGGAGATAACTTCTGCACGTTACGAATGTATTCTAAATTCTTGTGGTCAGTGATTACACGAAATGGGTGATCAGCCCCCTCCAGCCAGTGTCGCCATTCCCCCAACGCCAACTTTATAGCCAGGAGTTCACGTTCACCGATACAGTAGTTTCTCTCCGCAGCAGTCAACTTGTGAGAGTAATAGGCCACCGGATGCATGTGAGACTCACCCACCCGTTGCGACAGGACGGCACCCACACCCACATTGGAGGCATCAACCTCTACTATGAACGGAGCTGATGGGTCAGGATGCTTCAGCACAGGCGAGCTAGTGAAAGCACGCTTGAGGTAGGCTCGTTCTGCCTCCGCGGTCCACTGGAGCTGCTTGGGCTTTCCTTTCAACAGAGCAGTGAGGGGTGCTGCAACGGAGCTGTAACTGCATATAAATCGTCGGTAAAAGTTTGCGAACCTTAGAAAACTTTGTAATTGACGTACCGTGCGTGGTATGGGCCATTGAAGGACGGCCCGGATCTTGGTGTCGTCCATGGTCATGCCTCCTGAGCTGATTTCGTAGCCTAGGAATGACACTGACGACTGGTGAAACAAACACTTTTCTAGTTTGACGTATTGTTTATTCAGTAGTAGGGTACGTAGCACCTGGCGCACGTGTTCAATGTGTGTCTTCATGTCTGGGGAGTAGATCAAGATGTCATCTATGTAAGCGATAACACATTTTCCTAGGAATGCTCGTAACACATCATTGATGAAGGCTTGAAAGACTGAAGGGGCTACGCTTAAACCGTAAGGCATTACCATGTACTCGTAGTGCCCTCTGGTGGTGTGAAAAGCGGTCTTCCACTCATCTCCCTTTTTAATCTGCACGAGGTTATAGGCGCTTCTGAGATCTAATTTCGTGAACAGCTTAGCCTCACCGAGTTGTTCTAGGGCTGCCAGGATGAGTGGTAGAGAGTACGGATACCTCTTAGATATCAGATTGACGCCTCGGTAGTCGATGCAAGGCCGGAGTCCTCCATCTTTCTTTCGAGCGAAGAAACCTGATTGGGTTGCCAGGTTTGTTTCTGGTGGTCTGGGCACAATTCCTCACCACATGTCCGGGTTCCCCGCAATATAGACACAGGTTGCCCTCAAAGCGTCTTCTACGTTCCTCCGGAGTGAGGCGAGAGGAGTCACACTGCATAGGCTCCTCCGTCCTGTGGTGCTCAGTCTACCGGGTGACATTTGGTAATGGAAGGACGACCTGCCTGGACTGGTTGCTCCTACGCTCGCTTAGCAGATGGTCGATGCGGATAGTGAGTGCGATGAGCTGGTCCAAGCTGAGCCCTTCGTCCCGACAGGCCAATTCTTGGAGGACCTCTGTTTTCAATCCGTTTCGGTAAGTAACCGTGAGAGCAGCCTCGTTCCATCCGCTACCTGCTGCGATAGTGCGAAATTCTCGGGCATAGACTGCCACCGAGCGCCTGCCTTGTCTCAGTTTGGGAAGTAGTTCCCCTCAAGATCTTCCCCCATGAGGGTGATCGAACACCGTCTTAAACTGAGTAAGAAAATGATCATACATCAGCTCTCTCGTGTTCTCCCATGTAGCAGTAGCCCACTCCAAGGCCTCTCCCGTGAGACGGGAAAAAAAAATGTGATCTTACTGCTATCGGGGCTAGGGGGATTGTTGTTGAAGTAAATCTCGCATTGCAGTAAGAATCCACAGCAAGCTTCTGGATTACCATCGTATTTGTCAGGTTTGCTAACCATATAGTAGAGGAAGGGGGCCGGTCTCTCAGTGGGTACCTCCGCTGGGGGACTGGGTGTAGCGATGGCAAGCCTCTGCAGCTGTGAGGTGATCTCCTGCATGTTTTGTGCCATGCTGGCCAACTGCTGTTGATAGTCGGCCTGTTGTCTTGAGATGTGATCCAAGGACGTACTGAGGTCACTGAAGCGTTGCTGATGCTGTCCCAGGAGCTGTCCTTGAGCAGCGATAGCTTGCGCGATACTGTTGGAGTCTGCCGTCTGTTGAGGAGGCGAAGTATTCTGTGACGCTGGAAACATGACGCAACACAGACGCTTGCAGACTTCAAATAAATAAAGGTTTAATGATAACAGGGATTAGTGATTAGTGTTCCCCATATTTCTCCCTCTTGGATTTGCCCTCTGGTACCTTTGCTCAGTTAGATTGCTTTAGTGTACGAACCTGGACTGCCCTCGACCTCTCTTTGGATTTCCCTGTTATCATTAAACCTTTATTTGAAGTCTGCAAGCGTCTGTGTAGCGTCATGTTTCCAGCGTCACAATTTCTGTATTTATTTATTTCTGTATTTCTTTGTCCTTGTATGAAGAAGCTGTCAATCAATGATATTACGATGTCTTGATAATCCTATTGGTTGATCAATATCAGATGCTATAGATCGATTGTTCATGTCTTGTTCAATCTGCAGTAACCAAGAACAAGACCGGACAGTAATGGCTGCTTACAGGCAACAGGTAGCCAGAGATCTTAGACTCTTAGCTGATCTGGTTGAAAATGCAAGTCCGGACACGGACGTAATTTTGGGGGGGGACGGTTCAAAAGCCGGTTTTGGTCCCCCCCCCCCAGTTTTTACAGTTAAAACCAAATATTTAAATAGCGACGAATCCATGTCCCCCCCCCCCACTTTTGAAATCAAAATTACGTCCATGAGTCCGGATTATTAATTGTTTCTTGTTGAGGCTTTGGCGGACCGTTTGTTCCATTTAGCGGCATCTGCTGATACAGAGGTCGATCCTGCAGTGTTCAGAACTTTGGAGGAGGTGGTTAACTCTCTTTTATTGCAAAACTCAGATCGCACCCAGCTAGGACGCCCTTCTCACATACTGCCCACGGAAGCCCTTGAAAGTTATTTATCAGCAGGTTTGTCTGTCTGGGACATTGCAGTTCTTTTTGGAGTTGGTGAAAGAACAGTGTACCGGCGAATGGCAGAACATGGTCTGAGGTACGTGTCCATGCAAAGTTTTCAAAACTGTTTGAAGAAGTGCAAAGTTCTTGCATAATAAGAATTAATTCTTAATGAAGTATTTTTTGTCATCTGACCACACAACTAAATACTTAGTTTAAGGGTGTCTGACATGTTCACTAACATTAGTAATGAAGAGCTGGATGCAACAGTACGTGAGATCCTCAGTTGTCATCCAAATACAGGATATAAAATGATGGTTGGCCATCTGAACGCTCGAGGCATTCGGATACAAAGTGAGTGGTTCTTTGCAGGCATTAAAATAATAATAATTATTATTTGATTGTACAAGCGTAAATAGGTTATTTATGACGTAAAATCCATTTTAAAACAAATATTTCTATACTATTAGTGGTAATGGGACAATGTATGGAACCATAGCAGTTTAAGCTTCCTCATAGACTAATGAGGAAGATGGAGTTGCCATAATACCACTTTTTTTTTTGTACAACAGATACAGATTGTTTTTAATATGTTTTCTTTGAAAATTCATAAGCTGTTAATTATCTAATTTACTGCAGTCCGGTACCAACTGGGGATCTTTTATTGTCTGTATGTAAAGGACAAAAATCATTGAGAAATAGCATCCAGCCTCATGTCTGCCTGCACAAACTCCTCTCTCCTGCAGTACTCACAACCAACTCAATATAGTCAGAAACATGAGAGACCAGCAGTCATACTGTAGTTACATTTCTACTAGGATTCTACTAGGATTCTACTAGGATTCTACTAGGATTTTTCTTACACATAACACATAAAGCAATATATATGGCTATATATATATATATATATATATATATATATATATATATATATATATATATATATATATATATATATAACAAAGAAACATACATCATTATATATATATATATATATATATATATATATATATATATATATATATATATATATATATATATATATATATATATACACACACTGCTCAAAAAAATAAAGGGAACACTCAAATAACACAGATCTGAATGAATGAAATATTCTCATTGAATACTTTGTTCTGTACAAAGTTGAATGTGCCGACAACAAAATCACACATCAATGGAAATCAAATTTATTAACCAATGGAGGCCTGGATTTGGAGCCACACACAAAATTAAAGTGGAAAAACACTACAGGCTGATCCAACTTTGATGTAATGTCCTTAAAACAAGTCAAAATCAGAATGATACTGTAGCTCAAATCTAGAAAGAAGTGCTTCCAAAAACAATACTGTGGCAGCATCAGGTAATCCAGTGTAGTATTGGACTTTGTCAGGATGGGAGGAAATCTGACTGAAAGAAAAGGTTTGCTTTTATTTCTCCAACTGTTCTTTCAATTTTTTGTTCTCTTCTCTAAGCATGTCATTCTCAACGTCAAGCATGACAAGACTTGGTTGGGCTGTAGTAGGGGTTTGTGGGGTTGCCATGTCAGCTTTGTGTCCTGTGTCTGTTGCATCATCACTGGAAGGGACAATCTGCTTCTTCTGCTTAGGGGGATTGCTGGGGTGGTCAGGAAAATGAAAAGCCTTTCCCTGGTTCCAAGCGAATCGCGAAGGTCCAGCAGCTTTGCCATTGGGAAAGTGCCAACTACACACCCTGGAGTTGCAGTTTGGGGTGAAGTTTTCACGTCTGTAAAAGAAGAAAAAAAGCGCCACTAGCTAAGCTAACCAGAGCTATCTTTACTTTAGCTGGACAACAAATAAAACAAAACAAGCACTAAAATATCTGTATATGGCAAGAAACATTGTATTAAACCCATAGCTAGAATATCAAGCAATCCAAAAAGGGGCAAGTTGGCTTTTTTTTCCTCTGTGGGGTTAGCTAGCTAGCTAGCGCGCCCACAGAGGCACTTTTAAGATTTTTTTAGAAATATAACTTACCTTATCAACTGCACCCATTTTCTTCTCTCTTTCTCATTGCATGGAAAGCGGTAGAAAGACAAAAGGGTCGTTGTTTTAGACTCGGATCTGTTAAAACAGCAGGGGACACAGCACTGCGGCATGTTAAGGGCCTCAATTCAGCGAGTGCTTGGACCCGGACGTGACGTTTCGAAAAGATTATGCGTCACAGCTTAACAAGCCCATACACACTGTCACGGTCACAGCTCCGGACCCTTCCCTGTGGGTGCCGTTATGTTGTCTGCGTGCAGTTATGTCCATGTATGTAGTTCCGTGGGTGTGGGTTGTCTGTGAGCGTGTTTGTAGTCGCACCGGTGCCTTGTCTCGTGATCACGAGGGTGTGTGTTAATCACCTATTTAATGTGCGTTCGCGCAGTGTCTTGTGCTCGTCTTTGTCTAAGATTTCATGCCAGTGTGAGGCTGTGTTCGAAATAGCCTACTACATACTACTGGCGTACTGATCGAGCCCCAAATCAGTATGCCGTATGCAGTATGTGACCAAAATGAATTTTTCCAGTACGCAAAACATACCTGGATGACCTACTACTTCCGCAAAATATTCCAGTATGCGAACAGAGCTATCTTCGTGGTGTACTGCATCCCGACATGCAACGCTACGTTCACGTGACCCCGTAGTATGCTTTGCTTTTGTCGCATACTGGAAACTGTACTGCATACTACTACGAGGACCAGTATGCAGTATCCAGTATGTACTGAGTCCAGTATGCAGTATCCAGTATGTAGTAGGCTATTTCAAACACAGCCTGAGTCTTGTTGTTCTGTGCTTGCACTTCCGCATTGAAGCTGCGTGTTTTGTGTTAGTAAATGTGTATATCTATAGATATAAAAGGTACAGTGGGGAAAATAAGTATTTAGTCAGTCACCAATTGTGCAAGTTCTCCCACTTAAAAAGATGAGAGAGGCCGGTAATTTACATCATAGGTAGACCTCAACTATGAGAGACAAAATGTGAAAAAAAATTTGAGAAAATCATTTTGTCTGACTTTTAAAGAATTTATTTGCAAATAATGGTGGAAAATAAGTATTTGGTCAATAACAAAAGTTCATCTCAATACTTTGTTGTATATCCTCTGTTGGCAATGACAGAGGTCAAACGTTTTCTGTAAGTCTTCACAACAGCAGATATGGCAACCACTGGTCCCAGTCTTTTCCAGACTGAGAAATGAACCTATGAAGCATAGTCTTTAGAGTTCGGTTAAATCTCTCCACTAAACCGTCTGTTTGAGGGTGGTATGGTGTGGTCTTAATGCCCTTAATACCCAGCAACTGATAGACCTGTTTAAGAAGTTCAGAGAGAAAATTGGTGCCCTGATCTTTCAAATGGTGTATCAATTACTGGAAGATTTTGCAACTTAGCATGGGCAATCCCTCTCCCAGAGGTAAGCTGGCACTCTGGACAGGTTTTACAGAACTCACTCACATCTGTATATAATAATGGCCAACTAAACCGGCTGCCAATTCTTGCTAATGTTTTGTACGTCTGAGAGATACCGGCACAGCTAAGGACTCAACCCCGCCCTTTACTTGGTACAGAATGCCCTTTTTCACAACATACTTCTCATCCGCTAAAACCTGTGGCTTTCCTTGCCTCACTTCATCAGCCTCTGATGCTTTCTGCAACTGAACTATGTCTTCTGGAATCTGCATATCCATAGTGACAGGAGATGCTGACAAAACATCCTCACCACTCAATTCAGTGCCCCTGACTTTTTCTCTGCGCCTCTCTCTTCTGGACTTATGGACTTTTACTGGCTCACTTTCAATCACAGAATCCGCAGAAGGCAACTCTCTCCAGCTGTCCTTAATACCCTGAGCTCGTGTTAATACATTACACATTTTTACCTGAGAAATCAAATCACCCAAAATGGGCAGGTCCTGGCCTAACACCACCGGATGCGGTAAATTGGAAGCTAGTGCAACTGGCAAGAGAAAAGTTTGACCACTGACTGTTGGAAAAACCTCCAGTGTGTTGTAGACTTTAACATCCCCATGTACACAACAAACTTTAACTGGTACCTGCTCACTCCCTTCTGCCTCAGGAACTAGGCTCTCTAAGACCAACGTTTGTGTGTTTCCTGTATCTACTAGGGCCGGAGCTGCCTGCCCATTAACCAGGACTTGAACCACATTCTCTGGTATCACCTGAGCAGAGTGTGGCAAGTGTGGTCTAGGAACATAGCACATAGCAATGTTTTTAGCTTTCCTAGCCTGACAGTATGGCTTAGTGTGCCCCTTTTCTCCACAGTAATAACATTTCACCTCCTGTTTACTGGACTTATCTGGCTGCCTGCTAAATGCATTACTTTTACCACGGGCATGACCATTAACCCCACCATCCCCAAAAGTCTTACTTGGAGGTCCTGGACTCCACTGGCTGAAGCGGTTTCCCCTGGTGCTTTTCCGTGCGGAGATATAGCCCTCGGAACCTTTGCCTGTAAGTCTCTGCACTGATCTCATATTTCTTTAAAATCACCTCCTTGACTTTCTTATAGTCACTTGTATGATTAATATCCATTGCCACATAGGCACTGCGAGCCTTACCCGTCAGCAGGGGTACCAGACGTATGGCCCAATTCTCTCTTGACCAGTGACATGCAGTTCTTTCAAACGTTGTTAAAACATGTTCCACATAGTCACCTTCAGTCAATGGGTGGAGTTTTGGCTCTTTGAAGTCCCCCACTTGTGGCATTCTCAGAGGTGAAACTGCTCCACTACTGACCACCTCGCTTCCTCGCTCACTAAACGCTGGGATGCTCCCCTCCACGTGACCCTGGAGCTGCTGGAACTGGTGCTGGACACTTCACCACCACTGCTCCTGCCTTGCCTCCACCTGTGACATTCTTTCATCCCTTGTCGCCTGGGACTGAACCAGCACTTTTACCATGCTTGCCAGTTCTGCAATCATCCCCTCCGTTGAGGTTGTTGGTCTTGCTACTGCCTCTCCTTGCCTGGAGTCCTGCATTTCATCTGTTGCTTGGTTTTCTGAAGAGCTCTGCACCCTTGCTTGTTCCAGCTCCAGTGTTTCTGCCGCTCCTCTGTCTTGCTTGGACTTGGGTGGCATATTATCTTCCTGCTTTTCTCAGCTGAGGCCTGGACCACTTCTGACACCAAGATGTTGTAGGATAGCCGAACGGCGTTTGCAAAAACTGAAAAAACAGCACCGGAAGTTCCACCATACCATATTTATTTAGTCCACCGTGTAGAGTGCCGTGGATTCCACAAACAGTAATAAAGAATGCACAAAAATCAAAACAAAAAAAAACAAGTTAACATAAACTTATCTCCTCCATCCACACATAGCAACCCGGCTCTCACTCGTCTGCCTTTCCAGTCAGCTCTCTCCCTCTTCTATCAGAGTTCTGCCTTTAACAAACATTTGGTCTTGGCTTCCACCACTGACCGGCACGCCCGCAGGTGAGGGTTCGGGCGGCGAAAATTACGTAATCGCAGTGGCACCACCCGTGCGCGAGGGCCTCACACGCTGTCGATTCGCGAGGTCGTGCACCTCTCGAATTTTGTAACTTCACGCGCGCCGTGCCTCAGCGCAATGAACAAAGTCATGTTTGCAGGTTTCATACACCTATACAAGGTGGAATTAAAGCACTTGTACATCACTTTCAAGGTCCATTTCAATATTTCCCAGCACGTTAAACTTAATCAAGTTAAATATTTATACATATAGTCGAAATGATTCAAAATAATTCACTTTTTATGACATTATTTAATGGTGGTTTATTTTCAAAACGTCCAATCTTAACATTTTCACGTTCTCTCGTGTTTCGTCCTGGAATTACAAGAGGCTCGTATTTGTTAACGTAATACAAGAGAACTGTTCAGTCAGACAGATATTTGTTGTGAAACTAAGTAGTTACAATTTCAAGCGATTTCAAGTACTTTAGCCTATATTCCAGCACTTTTCAAACCTGGAACACAATGCAACATTAAAATTCGTCAGGTAAATGTTTTACCTTTCTTTTCTGCGCTCCAGATTTCTGTATTTACTTTAATTATCCACCACATTTCCCGCTGTTGGGCAGGTACCAGCCGGCTACAGTCGGTGCTGGATCAAACCATTTTTCAGTGGGAGGCAGGGGTGTATGCACTTAATAGGTATGTTTTTGCAGATAGGTAAAAAACATATATATTTTAGCCATTGAGCTTATTTTGAGTACAGAATTTTATATTAATGAAAGATTTCAAGATTATATTTAAAATTATAGACTTTAAATAAAAAATAAATTGCTGAGCTCTTTGATGGGCCCCCCTGGCCCTGGGGCCCGGGACAACAGACCCGGTTGTCCCCCCCTGTCGACGGGGCTGATTACCTTCTATTTTATCTTAAATCAAACCTTTCCATGACCTTTCATTCGAACAATAATTTTTTACAGATAGTACTTCCACCGTCAAGACGGGCAGCTGAATATTCCGGCCGCTGATCAACTTTCTGCTTCTAAAAATCAGCTAGCGTAAGTTTGTATAAATCGGCTAGACACGGTAAGTGTTTTGATTTATTCATGGCTGGTGTTGGTTTGTTTCCTTGTTCGGAGTGTGGCATGTTTAGTCTAGACCCTTTCGCCACTGATAGTAATAGTGATAGTATTTGTGAGAGGTGCCAGTTAGTTACTTCTCTTGTGGCGAAAGTGGAAAGTTTAGAGCGCCGCGTCCACTCATTATTGAGGGATAGAGAGACAGGGACAGGGTCTGTAGTAGGTGTGGACGCGCCAGGGAGAACTAGCGCCTCCGCGACTCCGGCGATAGAGCCCTCACAGCGGGGCGAATGGGTGACGTCTCGGCGGCGTAGTCGGAGAGCGAGGGCTGCAGCTACCGCTAACGCCAGCGCTAGCCCACCAGAGCACCACTCCCCGGTTCACGTGTCCAACAGGTTTGCCCCGCTCAGTGTTACACCCGCTGAGGAGACTCTGGTCATAGGAGACTCTATAGTCCGACACGTGAAAGTCGCTATTCCTGTAGGGGCACCAGCGGTTACAGTCAGCTGTTTACCGGGAGCCAGAGCGCCGGACATTAGTGGCAACCTTAGACTGTTAGCCCATAAACGATTCTCTAGGATAGTTATACATGTAGGGGCCAACGATATACGTCTGCGGCAGTCAGAGGTGACTAAGGCTAATGTTAAAGAGGTGGTTAAATTAGCCCAGACGATGTCCGATGCCGTAATCTGCTCTGGCCCCATCCCAATGCGGCGCGGTGATGAGCAGTACAGCAGGCTCACGTCGCTAAACCGCTGGATGTCCAAGTGGTGCTCCGAAAATCAAGTGGGCTTTATTGATAATTGGAAAGATTTCGAGGGCAAGCCTGGTCTTTTAGGCAGGGACGGTGTCCACCCCACCCGGGATGGCGCTGCCCTGTTATCTTGCAGCATAGCCCGTAGTCTTTTAGTTAGTGGGCAGTGTAGTACTAGGAGCTGCTGACTAACCAGAGTCGCGACCAGGCCGCAGACTAACGGGCTAAACCGTCTGTCTGCGAGCTGCTTAGAGGCGTCACCAAGATCCCATAGGATTGAGACTGTGTCTGTGCCCCGGGTTAAATTAAATCATAAGAAAATAGTCTGTCCTAAGTTTTTAACTAATATTCAAACTTCACATCCAATTATTACCTATATGACCGATCTGAAAATTGGATTAATTAATATTCGATCACTCAACTCTAAAGCAGTTTTTATGAATGAACTTATAACTGACCAGAAAATTGATATTTTATGTCTAACTGAAACGTGGATTCAATCTGGTGACTATTTATCTCTAAACGAAGCCACTCCTGTGGGATATAGTTATATACATAAACCTAGATTGTCAGGCAGAGGAGGAGGAATATGTATAATATATCGTGATTGTTTAGAAATTCATCAGAAATACTTGGATATCTTTAATTCATTTGAGATGCTGTCTATTAATGTAACTAGTCCATCTGAAAATAAAAGTTCATTTTCCCTAACAAATGTATATAGACCACCAGGGCCTTACTCAGATTTCTTAAAAGATTTCACAGATTTTACAGCAAATTTAGCAGTTAGTAGTGACAAAATAATAATGGTAGGAGACTTTAACATACATTTTGATAATGCGGAGGATCCACTGACAAGGGCTTTTACTTCTATATTGAACTCTGTTGGCATTACACAAAACGTTGTAGGACCCACACACTATCAAAATCATACCCTAGATTTAATCTTAACGTTGGGTATTGACGTAGATAATATAAATATACTCCCGCAAACCGTAGCTATCTCTGATCACTATTTAGTCAAATTTGAGATTCATCTTAACATAAATACCCGCCCGTCTCCTCGGCAGTGTATGAAGCGCTCGATAAATTCATTAACATCAACACAGTTTATTGAAGCCCTCCCTGATTTAACTGCTCTAGCCCACTCGCCATCCTATCCAGGAGAGTTAGACAGTCTAACCAACTGCATAGAGAATACCTGCAGATCAGCTCTAGATATAGTAGCTCCACTCAAATATAAAAAGACTAGATCTAAAAAACTCGCTCCGTGGTACACTGACCAAACTAGAAACTTAAAACAAATAGCACGTAAATTAGAGCGTAAATGGCGATCTACTAAGTTGGAAGTATTCTACTGTGCCTGGAAGGATAGCATCATTGACTACAAACGGGCACTCGCTAAAGCACGCTCAGCATACCTAGCCTCACTGATAGAGAAAAATAAAAACAATCCTAGATTTCTTTTTAATGCTATTTCCAAACTTACAAAAAATCAAGCAGGCGCAGAACCTCAGATTCCAGTAAACCTCACTAGTAATGTATTTATAGATTTTTTTGATAATAAAATAGAGAATATCAGACAAAATATAAAACCTTTTATTAGTAATACAACTGGTATGTCATCTGGTTTGGTTGACATCGATTTAAATCGCATACTGGGAGAAAAACTTGATGCTTTTCATCCACTCCCACAATCAGAATTAGAGAAAATAATTTCTTCCTTAAATTGTGCTACCTGCACACTAGACTCGGTTCCATCAAAGTTATTAAAAGAGGTATTACCAGCGGTAACTGAACCTCTTCTAACTATAGTTAACTCATCCATTACAATAGGTCACATGCCCAAATCATGTAAATTAGCAGTTATTAAACCTCTGATTAAGAAACCAAATCTTGATCCTACTGTACTATCTAATTATAGACCCATTTCAAACACATCATTTATATCTAAGATCATAGAAAAAGCTGTTGCCCAGCAATTATGCCTATATCTGCATAGGCATCACATATTTGAAAAGTTCCAATCTGGTTTTAGGCCCCATCACAGTACTGAAACAGCATTAGTTAAAGTAACAAATGACCTCCTCCTTGCTTCAGATCAAGGTTATGTATCGCTGTTAGTGCTTCTTGATCTTAGTGCAGCTTTCGACACAATTGATCATAGGATCTTGCTAGAAAGGTTAGAACGCTGGGTTGGAGTCTCTGGCACAGCCCTTTCATGGTTTCATTCTTACTTAACAAATCGCTATCAGTTTGTAGAGCTCAATAATATTCCATCCAAACGTACAAAAGTTAAATATGGGATC
Source organism: Brachyhypopomus gauderio (assembly GCF_052324685.1). Classification (NCBI taxonomy): domain Eukaryota; kingdom Metazoa; phylum Chordata; class Actinopteri; order Gymnotiformes; family Hypopomidae; genus Brachyhypopomus; species Brachyhypopomus gauderio. Next base: position 55,866 of record NW_027506875.1, on the reverse strand, counting down.
CCGCAAGGCTCCATTCTAGGACCACTATTATTTACATTATATATGCTACCATTGGGCACAGTTATAAACAAACATGGTGTCAATTTTCACTGCTATGCAGATGACACTCAACTTTACATATCAGCCAAACCTGATGACAAACTCAGTTTAAGAAAAATTGAGGCCTGTGTAAAAGATATTAAATGCTGGATGTCTCTAAACTTCCTCCAACTTAATGAGGACAAAACAGAAGTTCTTCTTCTGGGCCCTAAGGCCTCAAAACAGAAAATTCCAGATCTAATGCTTAATCTCGCAGGCTACCCCATTACACCTGGCACAGTAGCCAAAAACCTAGGCGTCATACTCGACTCTGACCTATCATTTGATAAATACATAGATAATACTACTAGGATAGCTTTTCTACATCTCCGTAACATTGCTAAATTAAGAAATGCATTATCACAGGATGATGCAGAAAAATTGGTGCACGCCTTTGTTAGCTCTAGATTAGACTACTGCAATGCACTACTGTCAGGATGTTCAAATAGGAATCTAAATAAACTTCAAATAGTTCAAAATGCCGCAGCCAGGGTTCTGACCAGAACTAGAAAATTTCAGCATATCAGTCCAGTCCTATCAGCCCTGCATTGGCTCCCAGTTAAATTCCGTATTGACTTTAAAATTCTTTTATTAACTTATAAAGCATTGCACGGGCTTGCTCCTGAGTACCTTCAGGAACTTATTTCCTATTACGAACCCCCACGCCCACTAAGATCACAGGGTGCTGGTCTTTTATTAGTTCCAAAAATTAATAAGGTAACAGCAGGGGGAAGAGCCTTTTCTTGTAAGGCCCCCCAGCTTTGGAATAATCTTCCTAAATGCGTCCGGGACTCAGACACAGTCACAATCTTTAAGTCTAGGTTGAAAACCAACTTATTTAGTTTAGCGTTTGATAATTAATATCCCCCTTAGATAAAAGTACAGATCCAGGGGTTCATAGACAAAGGGTTTTATGGTAGACTGGGGCGCTGGTGCTGTCGTCCTGTCACTGCTCGTGGTCACTCAAGTTTGTTGACAGTGCAGTGGACGGATGCCATTGTCTCAGAATACCCCCAAGCCTATGTTACCTTCTGGTTCTGCCTTTTTAGCTAGGCTGTAATAATTTAACTAAATGCCGGAGTTGCTGCCACACTCCGGAAATGTTTATAATTTTACCTGTCCTGTATATGTCCTCATACAGAGCTAATTTTCCCTGTTTCATTTCTCCACATGGCTGCCCGCCTGTTTGAGGAATAATGAGATGAGGAGACCAGCGATCCATCCTGAGCCAGCCACCTCCTGCCTAACCGGATGCATACATCATGATGGACATTATTACATATTTTTCATTTTCTTTCTCTTCTTTCTGTCTAAATTGTTGTTGTTGTTGTCATGGTGACCGGTGTCGGCCAGAGGAGGATGGGTTCCCCCCCTGAGTCTTGGTTCCTCTCAAGGTTTCTTCCTCATGCAAAAAACTAGGGAGTTTTTCCTTGCCACTGTCGCCCTTGGCTTGCTCACTGGGGGCTAGGACTCGGCACTTGTAAAGCTGCTTTGTGACAACAACTGTTGTAAAAAGCGCTATATAAATAAAATTTGATTGATTGATTGATTGATTTTATTATATAAGCAATATTTTAATATGCATATAAAACATTTTATAATAAAACATTCATGCTGCAATAACCTTTTAGAACTAGAACCCTCAAAGCAGGTCCTCTCCCCCGGCTCAAACTTCCGAGATGGAACGTTCCACCTGTAACAACCTCAGACTACAAACCCCTGGGCTCAGGTCCTTTGACCTGCAAGAGGCTATGAACATGCTGGGACAAACAGGTAAGTTGCACGACTTCAAAACACACAATAAACTGTTAAAAATGCATGGAATTGTTGTAATATTCTACACTATCAGTTGGCCACCCTGAATAGTGCCAGATAATCACAACTGTTTATTCTCTTCCTGTGTTCTGACCAGGTCCAAATGCAGTCCTGTGGGTTTCAATAAAAGAGTCTTTAAAACTGAGGTTGTCTCGTGGTTCATTATAATGTTTTGCTACATGGAACGGACGAGAGCTCCGTTACACCGTCAAATGAAAGATCTGAATCAATAATGATAATACACCTAAACTTTTTGCAATAGATTTAGGTGTTACTGAAAAACCATCTAGGTTAAGGGGAATATCAGCCTAACTGCTTCTAGCAGCTTTAGGCCCAAGAATCAGCACCTCAGTCTTGTCAGAATTTAGTTGAAGAAAATTAGACGCCATCCAGTTTTTAATGTCCTGGACGCAGTTCTCAATCTTGAGGGTTGTAGTGATATCATCTGGATGAGAAGATACATACAACTGAGTATCATCTGCATAGCAATGGAAGCTAATACCATGCCTACGAATGATGGTGCCCAGTGGTAGCATAGATAATCAGAATAATATGGGGCCCAGTACAGATCCTTGTGGGACACCATACTTTACCTTAGAATGCTCTGAGCATTCGTTATTTACTAGTACAAATTGTTAATGATCTGTCAGGTAGGATCTGAACCAGGAAAGTGCTTGACCTCTTATGCCAATGAGTGTCTCCAGCCTATTAAGTAGAATATTATGATCAATGGTGTCAAAAGCAGCACTGAGGTCTAGCAGCATGAGAAAAGAAATGTGTCCTTTATCAGAGGATTTTAAGAGATTATTCAGTACTTTAGTCAGTGCCGTTTCAGTGCTGTGATGAGCTCTAAATCCAGACTGAAATAACTCTGACATGTTCTGTCTGTAAGAAGAAAGACAGTTGTGAAGAAACTACTTGATATGAATGACAGATTAGAAATTGGCCTATAGTTGGACAGTTCCCGGGGGTTAAGACCAGGTTTTTTAATTAGCGGCTTGATGACTGCAAGTTTAAATGAACTGGGAACGTAGCCCAGGCCCAGAGAATAGTTAATTATAGTAAGCAACAGTTCTACATTGCTATGCAGTAATTCTTTAAGTAGATGGGTTGGTACAGCATCTAGTATGCATGTGGAGGGTTTAGCAGATTTCACCAGTGAAATAAGCTCCTCACAACCAATTGGGGAGAAGGACTCTAACAGGGCATCAGAGCTGACCAGACAGCTGTCAAGGTGCATTGGCATGTTGACAGGCTCTGAGATAGCACTACAAATTTTTTCCCTAATTTTATCAATCTTATCATTAAAGAATTTCATAAAATTGTTACTGCTACACTCTAGTGGAATTAGAGAATTGATTGGTGACACAGACCAAGTCCAAGCAAATACAAAATTACTGCGCTGGTAATTTAATCAGAACCACCATTCATCACTGTAAATCACCCTGACTGTTAATTACTTAAAAAGGTAAATATATATTCCCAGTTATTCAAATTTGTTCTCCCCTTCTCCAGCTGATTGGTCATCAGTGGCAGTGATGTTATTGAGGTGAACAGCAGGAACACGTGTGATTTTAAAACTAACTGCAGTACACAGGGGCATCAAAGGAATGAATCGAAACTAGCTAGCGGTGGTACGCTAACGCCAGCTAGGAACGAAGAACACGGAGCTGTGAACCTTATTTTGCTTAAGAGGTTATCTAGTACACATGTTATTGTTCATTGCATGGCTAAAGCTGTTTAATGGTTTACGGTTCACTACTGCTGCACACACTGTTCAAATGGAGGATGTCTGTTTTAAGAGCATGTTTAAACGGCACACAGTGTTTCAAATGGAGGATGTGTGTTTTAAGTGTAACTGTGCGTTCACACCGAAAGCGACGAGAGCGACACAGCGACCGGAAGTCATTCATTTTCATTGAGAGTGAGCGACACCCAGCGACGCGAACAAGTTCAGCTCGGCTCAACTCTATGCAAATGAGCAGTGATGCGCGGCGGCGACTACCAATCAGAAAGCATGTGTGCACCCTCCTCCAAAACCGCACCTCTGACTGGTTCCTACTAATTATTTGTTCCGATTGCAAAATGGAGGAGAGATTGATAGTGGCAGTCTCTGGATGTCCCGCACTTTACGATGTGTCCCTGTTTATTTACAGGGACCTCGTAAAAAAAAATGAAGCATGGCAAAAGGTGTCAGAAATGGTCGGGGTACCAGGTACAGTTGTGATCAAATTTATTCAACCCCCAATGCTGCGAAGGGTTTTATGGAATTCAGTGCACATTTGTAATTGTGTTCATAATGAAATCTTACAAGGACTTGTTAAAGAACTAAATGCAACTAAGATAGCATCAATTTTTTTTGTCATAAAGTATTAAATGGCCTTTTTGTGATTTCTTCATTGACACAATTATTCAACCCCTTTACGACTACCACTCCTAAGAACAGAGGTTCATTCCAGTGTTTTCCATCAGGTATTGAAAACATCTGTGGATGTCAACGAGCAGCAATCAAGCATGATAAGCACCAATTAGGCAGATTTAAAAGGACTGTGATACTCAGCTCCTTCTAGACATCTACTGGTGTGTTTCCAAGCATGGTGAAGGCAAGAGAATGGTCCCAGAAGACAAGAGAAGAGGTTATTGCTCTTCACAAGAATGGCAATGGATATAAAAAGATTGCGAAGTTGTTAAATATTCCAAGAGACACTATCGGAAGTATCATTCGCAAGTTCAAGTTAAAGGGCACAGTGGAAACGTTACCTGGTCGTGGCAGAAAGAAGATCCTGACCGCGACTGCTGTGCGCTACCTGAAGCGTAATGTGGAGAAAAATCCCCGCGTGACTGCTAAGGAACTGAAAAAAGACCTGTCAGATGTGGGCACTGAAGTTTCAGCTCAGACAATAAGGCGCGCACTGCATAACGAAGACCTCCATGCCAGAACGCCCAGACGCACCCCCTTGCTGACTCCAAAGAACAAGAAAAGTCGACTGCAGTATGCCAAAAGTCATGTGGACAAGCCACAAAGGTTTTGGAACAGTGTACTGTGGTCAGATGAAACTAAATTAGAACTGTTTGGGACAATGGACCAGCGCTATGTTTGGAGAAGGAAGAACCAGGCTTATGAACAAAAGAACACCTTGCCTACTGTGAAGCATGGCGGGGGGTCAATTATGCTTTGGGGCTGTTTTGCTTCTAATGGTACAGGAAAGCTTCAACGTGTGCAGGGTACCATGAATTCCCTTCAGTACCAGGAGATCTTGGAGGAAAATGTGATGGAGTCAGTCACAAACCTGCGGCTTGGGAGACGTTGGACCTTCCAACAGGACAATGATCCGAAGCACACATCCAAGTCCACTAGAGCATGGTTGAACATGAAAGGCTGGAACATTCTAGAGTGGCCATCGCAATCACCAGACTTAAATCCAATTGAGAACCTCTGGTGGGACCTAAAGAAGGCAGTTGCAGTGCGCAAGCCTAAGAATGTGACTGAACTGGAGGCTTTTGCCCATGAAGAATGGGCTAAGATACCCATAGGTCGCTGCAAGACACTTGTGTCAAGCTATGCTTCACGCTTGAAAGCTGTCATAACTGGAAAAGGATGTTGTACTAAGTACTAAAAAATAATGTCACTAGGGGGTTGAATAAAACTGATAATGATGTGAGCACAGTAAAGACATTTGTGGTTATTCCATCATAAATATTATGTTATGTTTGTCTAATTTACAAGTGCCTCTTTGATATAATTGTAAATAAGATGACTGAAATTATCAAAATCAATGTCAAACTGGCCAAAACACTTTATTTCAGTGGGGGTTGAATAAATTTGATCACAACTGTAAGTTTAATTAGCTTATTTCATGGTTTTAAGTGCCATATGAAACTGGAAATTATAGCTAGCATGTATAGCTAGTGTACTGGAAGTAATATGTTCTAAAATTGTGGAATCATTATTCATCATCATTATTATTATTATTATAAAATTCATATAGTCATATTGTTAAATAGAAAACTTATATGGTGTGTGTTTGCTAATCACATAAATCAAAGGTTCATTTTAAATAAATTTTTATATTGTGTTCATTAAGTAGTGGAGGAGTGCAAGAAAAGGTGGAAGATTTTGAGGGATACGTTCCGGAGGGAAAAGACCAGGAAGAGAGAGAGAAAAAGGAGTGGAGCAGTCATCGCCCGCCCCTGGCGCTACATGGGGATGATGGGCTTCCTCAACCCCTTCATGGAAAGCAGGCCTGGCAGTGGAAATATGTCTGGAGGGGTTGGGGAGCCCATGACCCAGAATAGTCAGGGAGAAGAAGATCAGAGTCAGGGACAGTGTGAGGAGGTGAAGGAAGAAAGAAGAGAGGAGCAGGATTCTTCAGATGAGGGAGCTACTCCATCAACTTCAGAACCGGCTCTGTCTGCTACACCAACTTCAGTGCTGCGAAAAAGACCGCGGCAAAAAAACATTTCACCGTTTGAGGAGAGACTGTTGGCAGCACTAGAAACTGTGACAGTGCAGAGTAGCACATCTCATCAGGGTCCTCCGATTGAGAACCCTGATGAGATGTTTTTCCGCAGCTTACAGGCTAATTTTAAAACACTCCCAGAGAGGAAAAGGGACGAATTAAAATTTAAAATACACCAGTTTATTTATGAGGCAAAGTGCCAAGAGGCAGATGCAAACAAATAGTTTTTGTTAGTTTTTTATTAGTATTAAATTATTAGTATTAGTTTTTATTAGTATTAAAATCTTTGTGTTAGAAATTCTGAAACCCTTAAATGGTGAGCACAATAAAAGTCAGAAGCAGTTGGGTATGATAATAAAGTACAATGATTTATTTTAACATAACATGGATTAACCCAGAGATCTCATTTACACACACACAAGGTGTCTGTTGCAGAGAGCGCTAATTCCCCACTGCGAACTCTCATCTTTTATACTCTTGATCATCAATACACACGGTGTCCACGAGGTGAACACGAGGTAATTAACTAACTGTGATTGGACAATGCATGACCTAATTAACACTGATTTGACAACTACATTTTAGCCTCTCCCCCTGCATGCCCCCTCCATGCTCAGCATCCACGTGATGGCATGACAGACTCTTTGTCGCCGTGGTCCCGTCCGAGTGATGATTAGGTGTCTTCCAGCGAGGTAAGTTTAGGAACACCAGAGGAACATCAGATTAGGCCTCAGCCGAGGCCAGAGAACACACACACATCTGAGGCCTACTGAAGTCACGAGGATGGCTTCAGTGCCATGATTAACACACGTATATGTAAAAAGATCTCTAACACCTATATCTAATGTGTTTAATGTATACTAAGAAAGCCTGACATAAATGGAAATCATCACATTTCCATCACACTCCCTTGCTCTCTCTCAGTAAGCTTATTTCCCTCACAGTCTTGTCACCTGCACCTTGCAAAAAAGTTTGTTTAACTCACCTGTTTTAATGGATGTTCGTTGTTTTTACTAAGTTATTGTTGTTCTTACTAAGTTATTGTTGAATAAATAAATAAACAGTTTAAATGTATTTCATTGTGTTCAGTTTTTCTTATATAAAATATAATTAATGTCCTTAAGTGCTTTAAATGGGTGTAATGGGAGTGAAAATATTACAGTATTACATTTGTATTGCATTGTAGTTTTATTAAGTGCATTAAGGAAAATTTATGTTACTGTGTAAATGTAATTTGTGCTTTTAGTGTGAAGGCCACGTCTGCATTGGCAGGACTGATGCCAATGACATGCCGGTACATGCGCCATTGGGCTGTAAGTATACCAAATGTGTTCTCAACAATCAGCCTTGCTCTTGATAACCTGTAATTAAAAATGATTTGTTTGTTATTGAGGTTGGAACCTGGGAAGGGTTCAGATCCCGCCGCAGAGGAAAGGCTTCATCACCCACAAATACATGTGGTTGAGGTCCAAGGGGCTCAGCACCGGTCAGCACAGCATCTTCTGGGAGACCAAGGTTGCCATCTTTCAGAGCCTGACCAAATGGTGAATTGGCCAGAATTCCTCCATCACTGGTTCGCCCGTAGCCACCTACATCCACTACACGGAAGCAGTACTTGGCATCCACAACTGCCAGGAGCACAATAGAAAAGGTCCACTTGTAGTTGTGGAAAAGTGATCCAGAGTTATCAGGAGCCTGAATCACCACATGTGGATCCCACGTAGTTAGGGAAGTTCCAGCGATGGAGGAAGTCGGCTGCAATTGCTGGCCAATCATCTGTGGTGGGGACCAGCATGTACTCATCTACCAGAGAGTCCCAGATTGCTCTGGACACCTCAGCAACAATGCTGGCCACAATACTGACACCAACACGGTAGCTGTAAGCCAGGGGTCTCCAACCTTTTTGAAACTGGCTTGGTAACCATTATTGCGGAGGGCTACCCGAAAAGTTGTTGAGTGGGGGGGGGGGCTTGGTGAACGAAAGTTGCGTGTGCGAGTGTCAATTGCTAAGCGGGAAGACCGCTAGTAACTGCGGACAATCTATAATAGTGGCAAAAACATGACGTGGCGACTCGTGACGTGAGTGACCCCTGGTTTATTCAATATTGACGGCAGCCTAACTTTTTGATTGACAGCTAATTGAGCAATAGAACACGAGAGGGAGTGTGTTATCGTGAATATATGTAGCTACATGCCGTTACTTGACAACGCGTCCGCGGAGTGATACAGAGAATGAGAATACCGTGCCGTTATCACACATATCTGCAGGGTTAGAACACTTCTCAACCAGTCGGATCGTGAACTAACTGATGTATAATTGGCGAATAATCATTTAGTGTTAGAAGGGGAGGGACAACTGTGAATTTTGATTGGACATGAATTTAAGTAGATTTCTCGATGGGACCAATTAGGTTTACAAATTTATATGTAATTCATTGGCCCTTTGGCGAGCTACTCGGAAAGGGGTGGCGAGCTACTGGTAGCTCGCGAGCGACGTGTTGGAGACCCCTGCTGTAAGCTATTGTCCGGTAAGAGTCTCCAGTAGCAAGGAACCTGTAAAAGATTAATGTTACAGATGCATGTTTTAATGTGAATACTTGTTTTACTTGATGTTCTGACTGTTATTTTGTATTCTGGTTATTCCCGTTTACAGCCACTGGTGGCGCTGTTAATGTCATTAATGCTCTGTCACTTAATTCTGATTTGTTAGTTTAGTCACATGGTGAGGTTCATAGGTCAATGTGGCCATCTTAGATTGAGCTGTGCATGTGATGAACCAGGTGTAATGTCTCTACAAGCATCTCTATCCATCCTCAGGTTTTGTGCCATATCTTTCACTGTTTGTAAGTAAAACCTTTTGCAGTATGTTATGAATAAATAAAATCATCATTTAAAAACTGTTTATTATTATTATTGTTTTCTCATGTTGTCTTTGTAATTTCTTTGGTATTAAAAATTACTTTTGCACATCACTGTACAAAATTATATATGTTGACAAAATATAAGAAAATAATTGAGACTACATACAGGGGAAAAATATATTCTTGTAGTAGAATGCACTTACCTTAAGCAAATAGCCAAAAGCTGGGATGGACAAATAGACTTGCGTTAATTGGTGTCCATTCGTGCAGTTCTGGACCCCACTTTTGACAGAAGGATGTCAAATTAATTAATGTCCAGTCTAAAGTAGCCCAGCCTCATCTCCTGCACAAGGTAATGGTACTCCCCATGCTGTGTACGTGACTGCATGATCTGATGGATCAATGCAGAGCAGCGATGGTGTTTCTGGGGAAGGTGAAGCGCACACAGTCAGCAACACAACCATTCTCAACTCCATAGTGAAATAACACATCTCAGGGGTGTTTAGAATTTATACAGGACCGTTTCCCTCCCAAAAATGTTTATTTTTGGAGGGAATACTGTTCATTTGTTAAAAAACATCTGCAATAAATTAGCATATACCCTATTATTGGTTACGATTTTTTAAATTCCTGTTTGATCTTCGGGTCTGGGGTAAAAAGTAAAAAAATTACATAAACATTTTAGGTTTATATACTATATGTGTTTTACACACACACTATGTTTTATACACGCACTCCTTTATACTCGTGTGTCCTGTCATCAATAGATTAAAATAAATAAATACTGCGTCCTACTTTAAAAATGTGATTTGCATATCTGTCACGTGCTGCATGCCAGCGTGATGTTGGACATGCCCCCACGCGACGCGATGCTGGCGACACGGCAACGGAGAGAGATTTTATAATAATATTACCATGTGTAGGAATAGCAAGTTTAAATCATTCTTGCTTTCACTCATATATATTTATGAATAAAATAAATCATTTGTAAAAAAAAAAGGAAAAATAATACTACACATTTTAAACTGAACGGAGTAGAGAGATCGGAACCATTTAAGCACATGTTAAACACATCCTATTAAACAGTAAAAGCCAGCATTCAGAATGAACAATAAAGTGCATTAATGTGGCCATGCAGGATACAAAAATGAACTTTAAGACGAACTACCAAGAGTCACAAAAAACATGCAGACAGAGACACACACACACACACACACATACACACGCAGTGTACAAAACAAGACAGCCTTACAGCCTTATCAATTATTCGTCAGTCCAATTGACCTGCTGTCAAGTAACCTTTGTTAAAAGTCGAACGGTAGACACTGGAATGTAACTACACCCGTTATATTCCAGTGTAATACCGCCCCACGCCAGTAGCTGGCGATCAAGAGATATACGGCCAGACCCTACTCCAAATAACCTTCATACATTTTCATTAGAGAGCAAATTAACTGTTCAATACAGAAAAGCAGAAATATTCTAATGTTCAATATATTATAAAGCCCAGCAAAGGCACACAGAATTGTCTCATAGTAAACGGCAGTGTTGCGAATAACACCGTTAAAAATAACGGCGTTAGGTAACTGCGTCATTTTGTCAGTAACGGGATAATATAATTAATTACTTTTCCTGTCGTTACAACGCCGTTAACGTTACTGGTCATTAAAAGCGGTGCGTTACTATATATTGATATACTAACAGTAAACCGAGCGGACCGCTGCCCAGGCTAGTGAGGAGTAACAGATCTCAATAGGTCACAGTTCTCGGTGTAACACCTGTTTAACTTAACAAGTCAGTAAGCGATTGGCTAAGGCAGCGTTATGGTAGCCAATCAGAGCCAGTGTTTTTACACGCGCGCCGAAGCACGCCAGTGACACGACACAAACGGAGAAGAGGCAGAAATGGCGAGTCAGGAGCAAGCCGAGGAAAAATGAGCGTTTTCAAGGTATAAATATATATAAACATTATTTAAGAAAATACTTGAAGTTCCTGAATGTCTACCAGACTGGGTATTTGATTTATTTAATTAAGAATAGAGGTTTTATTGTTAAGTTTACTTCTGTTGTGAACAAACCAGTTGTCTCAGGTTGAGAGAATTTAATTTAATTTGATAGATGTAAATGCACTTTATATAGTGTAACTGTTTACTTTTGCTTTTATTTTTTACAAAGATTTGGGATTTTAAAGGATTTTATCCTGCACTGGTCTGTGGATGTGCAATAAATATCAAAAGTTAAACACCTTTCTGATCTACTCATTTCAACTGACTGTAAAAACTTCTTTTTCAAAAAAATCCTTATTCATTGGCATATAACTTTTTTTTTTTTTTACTGTAACGCAAATAGTTACTTTCCCTGGTAACTTGTTACTTTTATTATAGAGTAATTCAGTTACTAACTCAGTTACTTTTTTGAACAAGTAGTGAGTAACTATAACTAATTACTTTTTTAAAGTAACGTTCCCAACACTGGTAAACGGTCATGCCCTCCAGTGGTATAGAAGGACCACTACACTCACTTTGGTTTAGGACAGTGGTTCTCAAACTTTTTCTATCATTCCCCACCTCAGAAGAAGGGAAAATTCTACGCCCCACCTGTCCCATATCACACAAACAAAATGGTAATAAAATACAAAATGCAAGTTTTAAATTCTATAATTTATTGAACTAAATTCAATAGGGATGGCGAACGTGATTTGTTGACGGGGGGGGGTTGTGGCGAACGTAATTTGTTGACCGGTGGGGCCGGTACAAATTCATTAAAGGGCCGAATCTAGCCTTGGTTCACACTGTTCCGCAGACATTTTAAACATCCGGGGCTTATGCAAAACGAACAGGCATTAAAAAGGTTCATTTCTTCCAATTGCTTGTGCCCCACCTGCAATACCCATATGCGCCCCACTAGTGGTGCTCGCCCCACACTTTGAGAAACGCTGGTTTAGGAGAACACTGAGCAGGCTTTCAAATCAAGATGCCACATTAGGGCTTGTTGAGATAATGGGTTTTTGCTTAGCAATACCATTAGCAACAATATATTTAGCTTACCAGTAAACATAATAGGAATTAAATATAACTGCTGCTTTTGATGTGTTTAAGCTGTGAACCCTAAGAAGGGCCTCGCAAGTCATGCTGTGTAATAGTTCAAAGGGAAGATGATTTGGTCAACAGGAAGTGGTGGACCTCAGCGAGAGGCCTGAAGAAGATGTTTTAGACTGATAAAGGAGAATTACAACATCCCGGTGTATGACAGCATCCCTTTGAACAGATATTCTAATAAGTTAAAACAAACGGAAAATGTAAAGTCATGTCTGCTTGAACAAGAACACCATGTAGGGTATAGAAGAAGATCTGAGGGTTTGAGGGGTGGAGAAATAGCAAATAAAGACTGCATGAACCAACACTTGGTGGATCTCTCGGATGCACAGGTTTTGAGTGTGTCTCTGAGATCTCCTGAGATATATCTCTGTTTTAATAAAAGCTTTTTCTAGCATTGCAATAATTGGTCTGTGGTTCCTGTTTTCTCCTGCATCAAACGCACACGCTGGGCTGAAGTGGTTGAGACGTGTCAATAGCCCATGGCAGGCTGTAAACTACATTTTTAAGCAATGTTTAAGAATTGAAAGCACATTACACATTGGTTTAATGTCAAGTTCAAGCAGTTAATCTGAAGATCATGTTATTCTAATAAGTAATAATCATGTGCAATTCATGTGCAGATGTGCAAAAAAGAACTGAAACAATGAACAATTGGATATGTGCTTTCAAAAGTTTAGAGAAGGTCACATTAAGTTCACCTGTTCAGAGAGTACTGTCAGAGTGTGCCGGAGTGTGTTTGTGTGGCTAGGGTTTTGAGTAATTTTAGCACTGAAACATCCCCATATTGATATGGGTATAACACTATGAAAATGACATTGTTAGAATGTTATTTTCTTAAATGTCTTATTTCAGTGTTTAAAAGTAAAAGGAAGCTCACTTTAGAGATATTGTGACTTATTAGAATAACATTATATTATTAGAATAACTTGATTATACGCCGGTGTTCTGTCGAGTTGTGCAACTTTGCTTCCAAAAATGCTTCCAGTTGTGCGTTTCCCATAAAATATAGCCTAACTCAGTATTATGACGCATTGTAATTATAAAATCAAGTACGTGCACTGTATGTATGGACAAATCCATGGATTTAAATCCATTATAGCATATATATCTCGATTATAGCATTATATATCTCGATAGGCTGATATTATACATCAAATAATGCTTCCCTTATCAAATCATGCTTCCAGTACAGACCCATGGACGAGTTTGCTAACAAAAACATAATAAAAAAAAGATAAGAATTAATCACCTGAACGTAAACTCGACAGAAATGGAGCATAGGCGTGGAACCAAATGACTAGCCTGTGGGTCTGCGCATGCGCAAAACCGCAAATTAACACACTGACGCAAAGCACAACTCGACAGAACACCGGCTGAAGTCGGAAGCTGTGTATAAGTATCCGGACGAACCGAAAGCTGCGCACTAGTGTCCCAGCGTTTGGTCGGACGTAACGTCGTTTCTCCTCCAGCATCTCAGTTTCTTTACCTAAAAACATGTCTTGTGCAACTGACCAGAGAGAATATTCCTCTTCATTTGGACCATCACACGATGAAGAAACGTAAGTAGTATTTCCACATTAACCCGTCTGGTCGGTATTGAGTGCAATACGTTCCGTTATTTTCTCCGCTGCGAGTGGTTGAGAGAAACAGAAACAATGAAGATTAAATAGCACCTGAAGTTTGGCTGGGGCGGCCAGTGTAGGAGTATTAAAATACATACAACTGTATAATTCACATTTATGGTTCTCTATCTATATGGATAGAAAGAAGAGATTTTAGTTGGTGTGTCAAATGTTTATAGACTATCACTTGTACGATGTCAGATTTGCTCGTATGATGAAGGGGACTTAAATTTGAAACGAAAACGGCGAGAGAATACGGACCGAATTCCGGTAGATATTTTTAAAGTTTTGGTTCTACTTGTCATCGTTAAGCTCTGGTTCGGTGGGAACAATCCCGAGACCGAAACCACTGGGCGTGTCTGTTGTACTGCGCGCGTGTGTGTGTGTGTGTGTATATATATATATATATATATATATATATATATATATATATATATATATATATATATATATATATATATAACGCGCTACTATTTCCAGTCCAGTAATCAGATTAAAGTTACTTATCCAAATAACTATGCGTTACTATTTACATGTTCCCTAGTAAAATTATATAGTTTTGCTTTCTTCTTGGCTCAGTTCTACTTTTGCGTCTGACCGTAGCGCTCGACTCCGCACGCTGCGCGCGACCCTGTGAGAGCGCGAGCACGTTTTACATGTCATTCTTTGCTGTGTCCTCCCGTAACGATATGTGGTAGTGTAAAGAAACACCCCTCAAAAACAGGGGAAGGAACATTTACCTGATGAATTTTAATGTTGCTTTGTGTTCCACGTTTGAAAAGTGCTGGAATTTTGACTAACGTCGCCTACTTTAAAATGCTTGAAATTGTAATGGTATTTCGTTTCACAAGCTGTCTGACTGAACTGGGGTGGGTTTCCCGAAACGTTCGTAGCTTCATACGAGGTTACAAAGTACTTGGCGCTACGAACGTTTCGGGAAACCCACCCCAGTTCGCTTGTATTACGTTTACAAAAAAATTTACAAATAATACCGCGCAGCTACACAAACGTAATGTCAGGAGATACTGTAGCGACTCCTACTCCTCACGGCGAGTCTTGCCCTTTAAGTGACACTGGGGGGCGGGGCCTGCGCGCGCCAGGGTTGCGTTATCAATAAAGTTTCCCTCCTCGGGATTTTTGGATTAAGCAGTTTCTGCCTCGGTTACCGAACCTGCTTCAATACATTGTTACTGTTAAAAATGCACTTCCAATAAAGTGAGTATTGGAAAAATTTATTTTGCTGCTGAATGTAACTACTAAAGTAACTTGTAATCTAACGTAGTTACTTTTAAAATCAAGTAATATGTAACGTAACTAAGTTACTTTTAAAAGGAGTAATCAGTAATCGGATTACTTTCTCAAGGTAACTTAGCCATCACTGTATATATATATATATATATATATATATATATATATATATATAACCAATTGTGATGATTTTTACCCCATAATACGAAATTAAATCCTCTGCATTTACCCATTTATGCAGTGAGAACACACACACATACCTAATATATATTTGGGGTGGGCATAGATAAATTTTTTTATCTAGATTAATCTCACTGAAATCTTGAAATGAATCTAGATTAATCTAGATTAAAATAGCTCATTCAGAATATGCGTGCTACCCAAGTAATGACTAAAAGTCAGTTTTTGAGATAGGGTTTCTTAATACAGAGGGCGCATTAGACCAGGGGCTCATCTCCTGTTTCCAAAATGCATCAATGACTGCTTGAGAAAGCTGTTCTACTTTTATTAAAAAAAAACATGCTCAATAAAATGTAGGCTACTCGTGTTCAACGGTTTATTCAGTCAAACATGAATTTGTAAGCCTACATACTGTACATTAAAAGGGGTTGATAACATGTTTATTCAGCTAAACATGAGATTTGAAATGTAAGCCAACATTTAATACATTTAACCTGTTTTCGGCGGCGGTGACTCTTCCCCTGGGCTGCATCAGTGCTTGACCCAGCGTCAGCAGCATTAGCAAACGGGTACTTTGTGTTTAAATGCTACTTCAGACTAGTAAAACTCCTACAATAAACTAATTCCACTTTGCATAATGTGGTTTTTACCATGTACGCCATTTTGCTGTGAACTCTTCTTGATCCACAGACTCCCGCCACTCCGAGCTGACGGCCCATCAGTGTGGGTGGGGTTTATAGAGGACCTGCCTGTCATTGGGACAGTGAAGGAGGCAGTGGAGTTGGTTTTGGCTGTGTATGAAGGGAAACAGTCAGTGGTGAAGCTGAAAGAGGAGGCCATTAAAACCAGTCTGTGTGCTCCACCTCAAGAATTCCTGCAGGAGCTCATGAGGGTGGGTGTCATAATCATTATTTAAGAATTAAATATCAATCACACACAGTGATGTCAGTAACGCGTTACTCTAATCTTACCACTTTTTTCGGTAACGAGTAATATAACGCGCTACTATTTCCAGTCCAGTAATCAGATTAAAGTTACTTATCCAAATAACTGTGCATTACTATTTATATTTTCCCTAGTAAAATATATATTTTTTCTTCTTGGCTCAGTTCTACTTTTGCGTCTGACCGTAGCGCTCGACTCCGCACGCTGCGCGCGACCCTGTGAGAGCGCGAGCACGTTTTACAAGTCATTTTGTGCAGTGTCCTCACTTAACGATATGTGGTAGTATAAAGAAACACCCCTCAAAAACAGAGAAAGGAACATTTACCTGACCAATTTTAATGTTGCTTTGTGTTTCACGTTTGAAAAGTGCTGGAATTTTGACTAACGTAGCCTACTTTAAAATGCTTGAAATTGTAATGGTATTTCGTTTCACAACAAATAGCTGTCTGACTGAACTGGGGTGGGTTTCCCGAAACGTTCGTAGCTTCATACGAGGTTACGAAGTACTTGGCGCTACGAACGTTTCGGGAAATCCACCCCAGTTCGCTTGTATTACGTTTACAAATAAATTTACAAATAATACCGCGCAGCTACACAAACGTAATGTCAGGAGATACTGTAGCGACTCCTACTCATCACGGCGAGTCTTGCCCTTTAAGTGACACTGGGGGGCGGAGCCTGCTCGCGCCAGGGTTGCGTTATCAATAAAGTTTCCCTCCTCGGGATTTTTGGATTAAGCAGTTTCTGCCTCGGTTACCGAACCTGCTTCAATACATTGTTACTGTTAAAAATGCACTTCCAATAAAGTGAGTATTGGAAAAATTTATTTTGCTGCTGAATGTAACTACTAAAGTAACTTGTAATCTAACGTAGTTACTTTTAAAATCAAGTAATATGTAACGTAACTAAGTTACTTTTAAAAGGAGTAATCAGTAATCAGTAATCGGATTACTTTCTCAAGGTAACTTAGCCATCACTGATCACACACAACATAACAACATGGGCTAGACAGAAAATAACCAAATGCAGAACACAGACATAAACAGAACAACTGAACCAACAAGACTGAAACCGAACACACGACAACAATGCAATAAATACACAAATGCACCAAAACCAGGAAGATCAGTGAGGGTTTTCAGAGGCTGGGAAAACCCTCATGTACTTACCCTCATGTATTTACCCTCATGTACTTACCCTCATGTACTTACTAGGGATGCAAATTATCGATTAATTCATTAATCGTTAGTTGACTGATCTTATCGATCGACTTTCGATTAATCGATAAGCGGCGTTTTTCACCTGAATTTCAGTGTTTCAATAGGGCTTTTAAAAATATCAGCTAAATATACTGCTCAAAAAAATTAAGGGAACACTAAAATAACACATCCTAGATCTCAATTAATAAAAATCTTTGAAATCAGTTGAAAATCTCTCATTTCTACCTGTTGTCTGTTCCATTTGCACAAGAGCAGTTGAAATTGATTCACAATCAGTGTTGCTTCCTATCTGAACACGAAGTGTGGATGACTTGGAGTTACATTGTGTTGTTTAAGTGTTCCCTTTTTTTTGAGCAGTGTAGTTAAAACACTTTGTTCAAAAAGTATATATTATATTATGATAATTATATTGTATTATATTATATATTGCTCAAGTAATTATGCATGAGGAAATTTTTATGGTATAACAAAATACATTCTTTCATTTTAAAAAAGGAATAAATTAAGGACTGGCTCAGTTCAATTTGAAACATTAGACATTAAAAAAAATGTTTAAAAAAAAGAAGAAATTAAATAGAGAGCCAAACAGAATATTATTGAGCCCATGTTTGGACAATGTTTCTAGCTTTGTAGTGAACACATGCTGTAACGCGACCGGAGAGTGCCCAAGTTTCCACAACATCATTGAGCTTGTCAGTTAAACTGTCAGCGGTGTGTCTATCCGACATGTTCGTCGTAATCAGCACTGCAGATTTTAGCTGCCAGTTCTCGTCAGTGTAGTGGCACGTCACAGTAATGTAACTTTCTGTTGTTAGAGCCGTCCAACAATCTGTTGTAAGGGCTACAGTAGTAGCAGTAGATAGCTTTGTTTTTAGCTCACTCGTATTTTTTTGTAGCGAGCTTCGAAAACGCTCGCCTTCCCAGTGTAGCTGTGATTTTAGGTTGACCAGGTGCACTGGTGATATGCAGGACAGCTGCATGCATGGTGTTCAAATGATAATTGAGTGAGCTAGTGGAACTGTTGTACTTCTATACCGCATTACACACAGAACATTTGACTTCTTTGCCTAAATTAACAATGTTGAAATTGTAGCGACTACTACTCCTCGCAGCGAATTCCCTAACAGACAGGCACTTGGCCCTTTAAGTGACACTGGGAGAGCGGCGCCTGCGCGCGCCAGGGGAGGGGAAGAGAACAGTGCTATTGTTTGAGTTGCGTGGAAAATAAAGTTTCCCTCCTTGGGATTTTCTGGATTACGCAGTTTCTGCCTCGTTTCCCGAACACGCTTCAAAATGGTCCCACACCGCACGTCTTTTCGCCCGCTTCATTTTGTTTTCCACTCTGGTCTTTCGCGACACGTGTTCACCTCTCGTTCTTACGCTCTGTTCAAGTTAATACAGGAGCGCTCTCTAATGATTAATCGTGATTAATACATTTTGATCGAGTAACGTCTTAATCGACAATTAATCGAAAGTCGATTAATCATTTGCATCCCTAGTACTTACCCTCATGTACTTACCCTCATGAATTTACCCTCATGTACTTACTTACCCTCATGTATTTACTTACCCTCATGTACTTACCCTCATGTATTTACTTACCCTCATGTACTTACCCTCATGTATTTACTTACCCTCATGTACTTACCCTCATGTACTTACCCTCATGTATTTACTTACCCTCATGTACTTACCCTCATGTATTTACTTACCCTCATGTACTTACCCTCATGTATTTACTTACCCTTATGTATTTACTTACCCTCATGTACTTACCCTCATGTATTTACTTACCCATATGTATTTAACCTCATGTATTTACCCTCATGTATTTACTTACCCTCATGTATTAACCCTTGTGTATTTACCCTCATGTATTTACTTACCCTCATGGATTAACCCTCATGTATTTACTTACCCTCATGTATTTACTTACCCTCATGTACTTACCCTCATGTATTTACTTACCCTCATGTATTAACCCTTGTGTATTTACTAGGGATGCAAATTATCGATTAATTCATTAATCGTTAGTTGACTGATCTTATCGATCGACTTTCGATTAATCGATAAGCGGCGTTTTTCACCTGAATTTCACCTGAATTCACCTGTGTTTCAATAGGGCTTTTAAAAATATCAGCTAAATATACTGCTCAAAAAAATTAAGGGAACACTAAAATAACACATCCTAGATCTCAATTAATAAAAATCTTTGAAATCAGTTGAAAATCTCTAATTTCTACCTGTTGTCTGTTCCATTTGCACAAGAGCAGTTGAAATTGATTCACAATCAGTGTTGCTTCCTATCTGAACACGAAGTGTGGATGACTTGGAGTTACATTGTGTTGTTTTTAAGTGTTCCCTTTATTTTTTTGAGCAGTGTAGTTAAAACACTTTGTTCAAAAAGTATATATTATATTATGATAATTATATTGTATTATATTATATATTGTTCAAGTAATTATGCATGAGGAAATTTTTATGGTATAACAAAATACATTCTTTCATTTTAAAAAAGGAATAAATTAAGGACCGGCTCAGTTCAATTTGAAACATTAGACATTTAAAAAAATGTTTAAAAAAAAGAAGAAATTAAATAGAGAGCCAAACAGAATATTATTGAGCCCATGTTTGGACAATGTTTCTAGCTTTGTAGTAGGGGTGCACGATATGGACTAGAATTGCGATGTGCGATAACGTTGTTGGATATCCCGATATCGATGTGAACCACGATAAATTAAGATTAAAATACAGAAATGTAGTGTCTCTCTGAACAGCAGCACGTTAATTTGTTTTGTTTTTTACTGTGTAATGAATCCAGAATAATTCCAAATATTTTGCAGGTTTATTCAACAATAGATTCAATCTAGGTTTATACTTTCACGAGTGAGCGACTCTGCACACCTCGTTAACCTCCGGCGGAAGCGTTTAATCTTGCCGTGTCACATTCTTTGCAGTGTTGTCCGAAACGATATGTAGGCCTAGTAGTATAAAAAAAAACACCCCTCAAATACAGGGGAATGAACTTTTACCTGACCAATTTTAATGTTGCTTTGTGTTTCAGGTTTGAAAAGTGCTGGAATTTAGGCTAAAGTATTTGAAAAGGCTTGAAATTGTAACTACTTCGTTGCACAACAAATATCTGTCTGACTGAACAATTCTCTTGTATTAGGTTAACAAATACGAGCCTCTTGTAATTCCAGGACGAAACATGAGAGAACGTGAAGACGTTAAGATTGGGCGTTTTGAAAATAAATATCCATTAAATAATGTGATAAAAAAGCGAATTATTTCGAATCATTTAGAGTATATGTATAAATATTTAATTCAATAACGTGCTGGGAATTATTGAAATGGACCTTGAAAGTGACATACAAGTGCTTGAATTCCACCTTGTATAGGTGTATGAACCCTGCAAACATGACTGTTCTCATAGCGCCGAGACGCAGCGCGCGCGAACTTTAAATAAATAATAACATTAAATAATGTGATAAAAAAGCGAATTATTTCGAATCATTAGAGTATATGTATAAATATTTAATTCAATAACGTGCTGGGAATTATTGAAATGGACCTTGAAAGTGACATACAAGTGCTTGAATTCCACCTTGTATAGGTGTATGAACCCTGCAAACATGACTGTTCTCATTGCGCCGAGACGCGGCGCGCGCGAACTTTAAATAAATAATAACATTAAATAATGTGATAAAAAAGCGAATTATTTCGAATCATTAGAGTATATGTATAAATATTTAATTCAATAACGTGCTGGGAATTATTGAAATGGACCTTGAAAGTGACATACAAGTGCTTGAATTCCACCTTGTATAGGTGTATGAACCCTGCAAACATGACTGTTCTCATTGCGCCGAGAAAAGAACGTACAAAATTCGAGAGGTGCACGACCTCGTGAATCGACAGCGCGCGAGGCAATTGCACACGGGCGAAGCCACCGCGATTACGTTATTTTCGCCTCCCGGACCCTCGCGCCGCATCAAGTGTAAACCAGGCTTAAACCAAATCGCGTGTCTGATGAGCGTGTTCACCCCACTCCAGGGTTGCCAGGTCCTACAAAAGTTTTCCGCACAAAATCTGCGAGTGTAAGTTGTCGGCGGGGGGGGGGGGGGGGGGGGTGTTGCGAGTGTGAACTGGAGACAAATTAAGTATTATATCGCGATCGATTCTTAGTGTTGACTTGTAACTTCCGCAGTAGCCCAACTCAAAAGTAGCCCAAAAAACCGCACCCCGCGGCCCCAGAATTTTTACCCGGGGCTGGATTTTCAAACAAGCCCAATTTGGCGTGAAAACCGCGAACCTGGCAACTCTGCCTCACTATGCCTCTTGCCTACTTACGTCACGTGATCATAGTCTGCAGCGCGAATAGCTCCCTCTATTGCTGGACGAGGATAACGCAATTAGAGTTTGCTGTTATTCAAGGAGTTATCGTGGCTCTTTCGATGTGTTTATCGTGAAACTTCACATCGCGATAACGATAAAAATACGATTAATCGTGCAGCCCTACTTTGTAGTGAACACATGCTGTAACGCGACCGGAGAGTGCCCAAGTTTCCACAACATCATTGAGCTTGTCAGTTAAACTGTCAGCGGTGTGTCTATCCGACATGTTCGTCGTAATCAGCACTGCAGATTTTAGCTGCCAGTTCTCGTCAGTGTAGTGGCACGTCACGGTAATGTAACTTTCTGTTGTTAGAGCCGTCCAACAATCTGTTGTAAGGGCTACAGTAGTAGCAGTAGATAGCTTTGTTTTTAGCTCACTCGTATTTTTTTGTAGCGAGCTTCGAAAACGCTCGCCTTCCCAGTGTAGCTGTGATTTTAGGTTGACCAGGTGCACTGGTGATATGCAGGACAGCTGCATGCATGGTGTTCAAATGATAATTGAGTGAGCTAGTGGAACTGTTGTACTTCAATACCGCATTACACACAGAACATTTGACTTCTTTGCCTAAATTAACAATGTTGAAACTGTAGCGACTACTACTCCTCGCAGCGAGTTCCCTAACAGACAGGCACTTGGCCCTTTAAGTGACACTGGGGGAGAGGCGCCTGCGCGCGCCAGGGGAGGGGGAGAGAACAGTGCTGTTGTTTGAGTTGCGTGGAAAATAAAGTTTCCCTCCTTGGGATTTTCTGGATTACGCAGTTTCTGCCTCGTTTCCCGAACACGCTTCAAAATGGTCCCACACCGCACGTCTTTTCGCCCGCTTCATTTTGTTTTCCACTCTGGTCTTTCGCGACACGTGTTCACCTCTCGTTCTTACGCTCTGTTCAAGTTAATACAGGAGCGCTCTCTAATGATTAATCGTGATTAATACATTTTGATCGAGTAACGTCTTAATCGACAATTAATCGAAAGTCGATTAATCATTTGCATCCCTAGTATTTACCCTCATGTATTTACTTACCCTCATGTACTTACCCTCATGTATTTACTTACCCTCATGTATTTACTTACCCTCATGTACTTACCCTCATGCAAGTTGGTTGGAAACATGGAGGCTGGTAAATGTTCCTGAGTTTCTGTCTGTCTACAGATGTTGGCCATTCCTGAGAAAACACAGACATCTGCAGCCTCAGAAGGACAGACGGGATCAGCGGGACTGCAGGACATAACAGGTGTCAGACATCTCAGATTATCTGTTCTGATTGTATTCTTATTCATTGTTATTTAAGCAGTGTTGTTTTATTTTATTTATGTTTATTTATTGTGTTAATGCTTTTCCCAACAGAGGTCAGGCTGGGGTACATTGCTGACTATATTCAGAATGTAAATAAAAGCAAAAAAGGCCAACAAAAAGGCAAACAGACAAAGCCAATAGACAAAGTGAAAACTCTGGAAAATATCACCGATAAAGTTCAAGAAATCATCAGACTTATCAAGCCAGACTTTGCATTTAATCAACCACTGAAGGAAGAACTTAGAAGATCTAATCGAGGCGAACACGTCTTCAACAATGACATCCTTACATTTCATAAAGAATTACTGAAGGATTTTTTTTATAAAAGGCAACATGCATTTAATCCCAATCAAGACGACATTGACACATTAATAAATGAATTAGGTAACCACGGTCTTGATAACAACACAGTATGTGAAATCAGCACAAACATGATTGTTCACTTCGATGAGGAGGAATTCTATGTAAATAGCAATGCAGTGGTGTATGGTATATATTGTGCGGAACTGCGTAACAATCTGTTTCTTATGTTCAATCCAAACATTGAAATTGGTGACAATGTTTCCAACGTGAATGACATCATAGATCACATGAATGACAATGAAGTGTATGTGGATCATTTTGCCAAGGAAAAGTGGATAAAAGAGGACAAACGTAACAGAATAGAGCGAAGCAGGAGGTTTGAGTTGGTAAAAGATAACGTGGCAGACATGTACAAACAGCAGTTTGGGGACCAGTGGTGTGCTGAGATTAAGAACAGATTAAGTGAGTTAGTGGGCCAGTGAAAGTTTGAACACGGGCCTCACGTTGGACACCCCGATACCAATGTATTCCTTAGATGGTCATAACTCACCTGTTGTGTAGGGTTGTCATCGAGGGGCAGGACTGGATGGTCAGGCTCTTAATAGTTTAAAAATACAATTACAATTTGCCAAAAAATACAAAAACTAATAACGCTTCATTGCACTTATGCTGTTCTGTGTTAGAGGGTCTGCCCCCCCCCCTCACAGCAGGAAAGAGGAAGATATCTGACATGACGTCTTTTAACATTTTAGTTTGACAGATACTCACTTCTCACAGTTCTGAACTTATAGCTGAATATGAAGATATTTTCCTGCTACCCTCACTAGAACTCCATTAGTCTGTTCTGTGTGTATGCCACACTCTGTGTTTTGTTCATTCCACATAAAGCAACCCAGAACATTGTGAACTGCCATTATAAATGAATATTGTGCTGTTCTGTGATTGATGAGCTTATACCCTGTCAGAGCAGCAGTACATATTTGTACGATGGCCGTGTGTGTTTGTGAAAATCTCAACAGAAAGTTACTCCCGCTACAAGTGTGCCAAACGTCCCGTGATCCACACACTACAGTTGTGGAACATGTATATGAGAATATTTTGATGTTATATTTGCTTGTTAAGTGTGATGTTTTAGAAAGCAGCTCTGCATTTGTTTGAAAATCACAAATGAATTTACAACTATCACATTTTGTATTTGTAAGTCATGTTTTTATTTGTTTTTGCAAATTTTATTTTGGTTGTTTGCAAATAGTGTGATATTTACAGAATATGTCCTGGTTTGGCAGCAAAATAGCTACATATGTATACCAGCAACATCCTGGTCTTTCATGTGGGCCTCGACCCACAGGAGACCAGGTACAGGTCCAGGTCCAGGTATAGGTATAGATCATGGTTCTGCACTGGAGCTCACCTGTAGAAGGCTGGAGGTTCATGATCTCCCCTTGTCTCCCCTTATCTATCTGACATGCTGCAGAGCTATGAGCCAGGCAGGAATCGTAGGTATAGGAACTAATCAGTTAGTCCTGCCAAAGGTAAGATCTAAGTAAGGAGAGGCAGCAACTTTTACTTACACTTATTTTCTTATTTTAATTTCTCTCAATTTCTAATTGATGTTTTACTTATCATCTTTAATTATCCTTTTATCTTAATTAAAAAATTAATTTTATTTGATTTCTTTAAATTAATTAATTGATTTTCATTTCTATTTTTATTCCTTTAAAATCTTGTTTTTAATTTTTATGTATTGTATTTTGTGGGCAATGACCTTCCTAAGGTGATAGACCTTGGGTCTTAAGCTTCTTTTATGATGTAAAGCACTTTGTATTGCCAGTGTGTATGAAAGGTGCTGTTTTAATAAACCTAGCTTGCCTTACCGTGGCTTTTCTTCCAGTTCCCCAGGATAACTTATGTGCATGTTAATAACAGGTTAACATGGATGTTGGGAGAATTGTCCTGGTAGTTGAGAATGATTGTGTGTCTGCCCTAATAATGTTGTCCTTGTGTGGCTATAGGCCCAGTGCTGACTGCCCTAACAAAGATGTTCTTGTGTAAGTGGCTGTGATTGTGTGTTTGTATGTCCAGTGGTGGGTGGTGTTCTGTCCTTGGTGGTGTTCTCTCTCCCCTCTCTGCACCTGATTCAGTCCCCCAGGGGTCTGATTCTTCTGGTTGAGAATATGTTGTCTGACTGGCAGTACAAATTCTGTATGTTTATTGTAAAGTAATCTAGGGTTCCTTGAAAGGCACTATATACCTTCATTAAATGTACTTAAAATCATATATAGAAAACTAAAAAGAAGAGTGAAACTGTGGTGGAAGCCTTCTACATCAGCAAGTGACTAAGAGCTCATCTGATCAGACCTGTTCTGACCTGCTCAGACCTGTTCAGACCTGTTCTGACCTGTTCAGACCTGTTCTGACCTGTTCAGATCTGTTCAGATCTGTTCTGACCTGTTCAGATCTGTTCAGATCTGTTCAAACCTGTTCTGATCTGTTCTGACCTGTTCAGACCTGTTCTGACCTGTTCTTCTGCAGTCTCTCCATTCACCTTCCCATCATCTGTTGGGTGGTCTGCTGAATGTGGGTTCATGGGTTTGTTTGATATGTGAAAGTTTGGATTTGTAAATGCAACTCATACCTGCACGTAGAGTCGACCTGTTGTGGGTTACCTATGACAACACAGCAGTATACACTGCTTCTGATGTTGCTGAGTTCAATTTTCTGAAACATATAAAATAATTTATGACACATACTTCCCACAGCGATCCAGCTAAAGAATCCTTATGTAGCATCACCATAGTCTTCATCACTATAGTGGTCTTCATCACCATAGTGGTCTTCACCATAGTGGTCTTCACCATAGAGGTCTTCATCACCATAGTGGTCTTCATCACCATAGTGGTCTTTACCATAGAGGTCTTCATCACCATAGTGGTCTTTACCATAGTGGTCTTCATCACCATAGAGGTCTTCATCATCATAATGGTCTTCATCACCATAGTGGTCATCATTATTATAGTGGTCATCACCATAGTGGTCTTCACCATAGTGGTCATCTGTCTGAGTTATAGGTTCATCGTTCTTGGTATCTTCTCATTCCTGATGGTCCTCTGGTCTGGTCCAGTAATCAAGTTTGGTTTTTCTTCCCTACACAGTCGACCAAGGAAAATGTACACTACAGTTGTATTTCTAATTATATTTGTAAATGTGTTAATGACACAACTTAAGTCTTAGAAGTACAGTAATAATATTCTGTCACCGGTTTACTGAGGTACTCAGGGTCTGGGAACCTTTGCTAACACACCTGCTCAGCGCATGAAAGGCCAGTGACCTTTATAGTTGCTCTTTGCAGAGCAAATAACCTTCATAACTTTTCATTAGAGAGCAAACTAACTGTTCAATACAGAACAGCAGAAATATTCTAATGTACAATATATTATAAAGCCCAGCAAAGGCACACAGTGTTGAATAAACATTGTCTCATGGTGTGCTGTTACAAGTTCAATGTAACCGTTAATGTTTTTGTCTTAGTGAATAGCACCATCTTGTGGCGAGTCTTAGAATATGTTTCCATTTTCTGTTAAAACTGAGGTCATACAGGAAGTTGACCACAGCACATTAGTGATGGGAATTTCGGCTCTTTTTAGGGAGCCGGATCTTTTGGCTCAGCTTCTCATAAAGAGTCGGCTCTTTCGGCTCCCAAATGGCTCCTTATTTGAGGGGGTGGCGAACGTAATTTGACTCTCTGTCGCCGAGTCGCCAGCATCGCGTCGCGTGGGGGCATGTCCAACATCGCCGGCATGCAGCACGTGACAGATATGCAAATCACGGTTTTTAAAGCAGGACGCAGTATTTATTTATTTTAATCTATTGATGACAGGACACACGATTATAAAGGAGTGCGTGTAAAAAACAGTGTGTGTATAAAACACATATAGTATATAAACCTAAAATGTTTATGTACATTTTTAACTTTTTATCCCAGACTCGAAGATCAAACAGGAATTTAAAAAATCATAACCAATAACAGGGACACATCGTAAAGTGCGGGACATCCAGAGACCGCCACTATCAATCTCTCCTCCATTTTGCAATCGGAACAAATAATCAGTAGGAACCAAAGTCAGAGGTGCGGTTTCGGAGGAGGGTGCAAACCTACTTTCTGATTGGTAGTCGCCGCCGCGCGCCACTGCTCATTTGCATAAAGTTCGCGTCACGATCGCGTCGCGTCGCGTCGCTGGGTGTCGCTCACGGTCGCGTCGCGTCGCTGGGTGTCGCTCACGGTCATCGTGTCGCTCTCGTCGCTTTCGGTGTGAACGCACAGTTAGAGGGGAACCTATGGAGTGATTTTTGTTTCAATAGTTCCACAAAAGCAAAAGTAAATCCAAGAGCAGAAAGTATGTTATGAATGCAAAACAGAAAAAAATATATCAAAAGTATATTTTTTTAATATAATTGGTTATTTGAAACTTATTTTCGTTTGCATTTTGACAAGTTTTTGGTTCCATTGTTTTTGTTTTTTTGGATTTTCCCAGTAAGGTCTTTTGCTTCTGGAATCTCTCTTTGCTTCTGCTTCGTTTTTTGCTTCTGACTTTTGGAACACATTTCACGTGTGGGCGGGTCTTAGATGAAGGCGTTCCTCTGCAATCTCCATTGGTCACTGATTCCGGACTGACACAGAGCTCTGAGACCGCCTCTGGGACCAAGCCACGCCCACCCCACCAGCTTCCTAGCTTTTTCAAACATGGCGGAACGCGGTGGTTCTGTTTCACAGTAGCATGTAAACTGAGTTTTACCATTAAAGTTTATACAAAGGTTTTAGTTAATTGGTAAATGGTCTGTAGATATTGCAAATGTACATAATAACTAGATTAAGCATGGCGGTTAATATTTAGCACACTTCACCAGCGCGAGCTTTTAAAAATTTTAGTGAACTGGATGCAGGCATGAAAATCTGTCACCTTGCGGCGAAATTCGCCGTTTTGAAGTTCTCATATTTTGCGGTAAAACAAACTCTTATGAAAAATAGGTAGGGTGACCAAACGTCCGTATTTCCCGGGACATGTCCGTATTTCACGTCCTGTCCCGGGCGTCCCGGGATATTTTTTAAAACTGTGGAAATGTCCTGGTTTTTAAATTACGTTAATCGGGCCATTAATTTAAAAAATATACTTTTGATATATTTTTTTCTGTTTTGCATTCATAACATATACTTTCTGCTCTTGGATTTACTTTTGCTTTTGTGGAACTATTGAAACAAAAATCACACCATAGGAACCAGCTCTCGTCGTTCACTTAAAAGAGCCGGCTCTTTGAACCGGTTCGTTCGCGACCGACACATCACTACAGCACATGTTTGCTTTAGCACACGGTAGAGAAGTTAGCCATCTCCAGTTCATCGCTTCAGATCTGTTTTCATCCTACTCGTTGGTGGCATCCTCTGTATGTATCAATATATATTTTATGTTTATTCATAAATCTCCTTCAGTACATGTTAATATTTTTATGTTTATTAGTATTGTTCACAGTGTCAGCTAAATTGATAAATGACTGTTAAACGTCATCTCTTAGAATGCGAACTATACGGTACATATACTGGTCTCTGTAATTAGAGAGAACGCGTGCGATGGAGGTGTTGTTTATGATAAATGTGTAGCTAAGCAGACAATCATGTTAATTAAAGGTTTGCTTCAAATCATTAAACCTGTGAACAAATAGACAAGTGTCTTCAGAGTCGTGGTTGAAGAAAGGTGTTTATCTGACTGTCAAGTCACATCATCCCTTATGTGAATAGAGGACAGTACACATGGTAAACGGTTGTGCCCTCTAGTGGTACAGAAGGGCCACTACACTCACTTTGGTTTAGGAGAACACTGAGCAGGCTTTCAAAACAAGATGCCACATTAGGGCTGTAATCTACATTTTTAAGCAATGTTTTAGAATTGAAAGCACATTACACGTTGGTTTAATCTCAAGCTCAAGAAGTTAATCTGAAGATCATGTTATTCTAATAAGTAATAATCATGTGCAAATCATGTGCAAATGTGCAAAAAAAGTACTGAAACAATGAACAATTGGATATGTGCTTTCAAAAGTTTAGAGAATGTCACATTAAGTTCACCTGTTCAGAGAGTACTGTCAGAGTGTGCCGGAGTGTGTTTGAGTGGCTAGGTGTAACGCGGGAATAGAGGCAGCCGGAGGCGGAGGTTGCACGTTGTGTTCTTTATTATCCATCTCTGACAACCAAAACAATCAATAAAGGGCTCTAGTAGAAATATGAGCACCAGCTTAGAATGCTTCTTAACACACAACGAACTGATAGCGAGTCCAGTGATGCGTCGCTCTCTCAGATGAATGTGCAGCACTGGACAACGCGACCTGTGGGCTTACAAAGGCAGAACACATAATAAGGCACAGGTGTCAGTAGTGCGGTGATTGAGATCTAGGGAGTGGCTTAGTGCTAGGGGGAGTGCGCAGTGTGGGTGTGTGTGTGGATGCACGCGCCCTTTGGTGGCGACCCGGACTCAGGGCAGAGACGTGAAACACCCTGGACAAACGACAGTCCACCAGCAAGCTGATCTTGAAGGTCACGGGGTTGAGGCGTCTAACTATGACGTAGGGACCTGCATAGCGATCTCCTAGCTTGCCTCTCCTGCCCAAGCGCCCGTCCTCGGTAGACACCCACACCTTGTCTCCGACACGATAGGGGGGTGCTTCGCTTCTCCTGCGGTCCGCTTTGCGCTTGAAGCGTTCAACTGCCTCACTCAGGCGCCTGTGTGTGTCCTCCCATACGCTCTCACTCCTCTTACACCACTCCTCTACTGCTGGTTGGTCTGAGGCAGAGGCGTTCCAGGGATATAAGGGAGGCTGGCGACCAAGAACGCATTCGAAAGGCGTTTTACCTGTACTGGCCTGCGTGAGGGAATTCTGCGCGTATTTCGCCCATGGTAGGAGCGCGCACCATACGTCCTTGTGTTCGCTGCAGTACGCTCTCAGGAACCTCCCCAGCTCCTGGTTAGCGCGCTCCACTTGTCCGTTGGCCTGTGGGTGATATCCCGAGGTAAGACTCACCGTGATGTTTAGTTTTGAGAGGAATTCTCGCCACACCCGCGAGGTGAACTGCGGCCCCCTGTCCGACACTATATCCTCAGGCAATCCGAATTGTCTGAATATGTGTTGGAACAGGAGATCCGCTGTCTCCCAGGCGGTGGGCAGACCGGGCAGAGGGAGAAACCGCACCATTTTTGAGAATCGGTCGATGACGACCAAGACGACGGTGTTACCTTCGGACGGAGGCAGGTCCGTGACGAAATCCAGTGCGATATGCGTCCACGGTTGCTCCGGAATAGGCAGCGGGTGGAGTTTGCCTGCAGGTGGTGTGTGCGTGGCACCTTGCTGCGAGCACATACCGCGCAGGAGGCTATGTGTGCGAGCACATCGCGGTGCAATCCCAGCCACCAGTATTTAGCTCCGAGCAGTTGTGCCGTTCTAGTGGATCCGGGATGACCAGTCCCCACGGAGGTGTGCGCCCAGCTGATGAGAGCTGACTGCTGGACAGGAGCCACATACCTTCAATGAGGAGGGCAGCTAGGATGGGGATTAGCCGCCGCGATTGCCCTGTCGATATCCCATTCCACGGATCCCACGAAGCAGTCCGGGGACAGTACAGGTTCCTCGCTGGTGGACTCCGCAACTCCTAGGAAGGAACGAGACAAGGCATCTGCCCGCAGGTTCTTGTCGCCAGGTCTGTATGTCACCTGAAATCGGAATCTTGAAAAGAACAGTGACCATCTAGCCTGCCTTGCGTTCATGCGCTTAGTGCTCTTGAGGTATTCGAGATTCTTGTGATCCGTGATCACGATAAAGGGGTGCTTCGCTCCCTCAAGCCAATGCCTCCACTCGTTGAACGCAAGCCGCATAGACAACAACTCGCGGTCCCCCATGCCGTAGTTGCGCTCCCCTGCAGTGAGCTTTTTGGAGTAAAACGCGACGGGTTTAGGCGAGCTGTTCCGCTTGTGGCGTTGAGACAGAACAGCCCCTACACCGATGTTCGACGCGTCTACCTCAACTATGAATGGCTTATTCGGGTCAGGCTGGTGCAGTACGGGGGCATCGACGAACGCTTGTTTCAGGTCTGTGAATGCTCTTGTCGCCTCTGCTGTCCAGCGCAGTTTCTTAGCTTCCCCTCTTAACAGGTCTGTCAACGGTCTCGCGATTTGGCTATACGCACGGAGGAACCGCCTATAGAAATTTGCGAAGCCCAGGAACCTCTGGAGCTCGCGCCGTGTGGCTGCGTCCAACCGACTACCGCCTCCACCTTACCGGCTTGCATGTGCACAGCGCCTGGCCTGATGGCGTAACCCAGGAAGTTCACCTCCCACAGGTGGAACTCACACTTCTCCAGCTTGCAATACAAACGATTGCGCAGGAGTGTGCCCAGGACAGCCCGTACATCACACACATGTTGGTCTGGGGATGGCGAATAGATCAAGATGTCATCGATATAAGCGACAACGCATCTATTCAAATACCTCGTTGATGAATGCCTGGAAGAACGATGGGGCTGACGCCAGACCGTATGGCAGGACGCGATACTCATAGTGCCCTGTGGTGGTACTGAAAGCCGTCTTCCACTCATCCCCTTCACGGATGCGGATGAGATTATAGGCGCTGCGCAGATCGAGCTTAGTGAAAACACTCGCAGACCGCAGCTGCTCCAATGCCGATGGCACTAGAGGCAGAGGGTACAAGTAGTTCACTAAAAGGGAATTGAGCCCTCGATAATCTACGCATGGCCTCAAGCCACCATCCCTCTTCTTAACAAAGAAGACGCTGGCTGAGGCAGGTGAGGTGGAAGGGGTTATATAACCTTGCGCGAGAGCCTCGCTGATGTACTGTCCCATAACTCTCTCCTCCTCCTGAGACAGGGGGTAGACACGACCGAGGCGTAGCGCCCGGCTTGAGTGTAATACTGCAATCCCATGGACGATGAGGAGGAAGCTGAGTGGCTTTTGCTGCACTAAAGACCTCGGCTAGATCCTGATACGGACCTAGGATCTCCTGACAGGCCTGGATGTTGGGGCTCTCAATGCTAGTGGATAGGGCCGCCACCTTAGGAGAGAACCGGTCTGCACAGAGGGGCGTGACCCATCTAAGCAACCTTCCCGTGTTCCAATTTATTACCGGGTTGTGTAACTTAAACCAAGGGTAACCTAACGGGATAGCATGTATTGTGCAGGGGAGTACATAGAAACAGATTCGTTCTGTGCGACCCTGAACACGTAAAAGGACAGGTGCAGTACGGAAACGAATAATCCCCCCGCCCACAGGTCGGCCATCCAGTGCATGCACGTGCCTCGGCGTCTCCAGCTTCTTCAGAGGAACCCCCAGGCTCTCCGCCGCACTCCGTCGCATCATGTTCCCCGCGGCTCCCGAGTCCACTAGGGCACACAGATCAAGAGAGACATCCCCGTGAGACACGGTCACCTCCCAAGTCAGCAAATTTCCCGTCAGGGAGTTACTCACCCGGGGACGACCCCTCCCGGTGCCAACGGTGGTCCTAGGGGAGGTGGTCTCCCCTATCTGCATGGGCTCGGGTAGCGCGGTCTCTCGGGGAGACTTTAGCCTGATCGCTTAACTCGGGCTGGTAAGCGAAAAACAATCTGCACTGAACCAAAAACCCCTCGCAGCTCTCCGGGTCCCCGCCGTAGGCTTCAGGAGAGGATACGGGAGCTCTCTCAAATCTGCTCCTGCTGGCTTGCTCTGAACCAGCCTGTGCAGAGAGAGTCTGCAGACAGCTCGTAACAGATGACAGGACAGAACGTAGTTCCTGCAGTTCCTGTTGCTGCCTGCCGAGGGTTCTACCTTGCAGCGCGAGTATCTCCAATGGAGAAGCTTCCTCGCCTCCAGCTGCTTCAGGCTGCACATTCTGTAACGCGGGGATAGAGGCAGCCGGAGGCGGAGGTTGCACGTTGTGTTCTTTATTATCCATCTCTGACAACCAAAACAATCAATAAAGGGCTCTAGTAGAAATATTAGCACCAGCTTAGAATGCTTCTTAACACACAACGAACTGATAGCGAGTCCAGTGATGCGTCGCTCTCTCAGATGAATGTGCAGCACTGGACAACGCGACCTGTGGGCTTACAAAGGCAGAACACATAATAAGGCACAGGTGTCAGTAGTGCGGTGATTGAGATCTAGGGAGTGGCTTAGTGCTAGGGGGAGTGCGCAGTGTGGGTGTGTGTGTGGATGCACGCGCCCTTTGGTGGCGACCCGGACTCAGGGCAGAGACGTGAAACACCCTGGACAAACGACAGTCCACCAGCAAGCTGATCTTGAAGGTCACGGGGTTGAGGCGTCTAACTATGACGTAGGGACCTGCATAGCGATCTCCTAGCTTGCCTCTCCTGCCCAAGCGCCCGTCCTCGGTAGACACCCACACCTTGTCTCCGACACGATAGGGGGGGTGCTTCGCTTCTCCTGCGGTCCGCTTTGCGCTTGAAGCGTTCAACTGCCTCACTCAGGCGCCTGTGTGTGTCCTCCCATACGCTCTCACTCCTCTTACACCACTCCTCTACTGCTGGTTGGTCTGAGGCAGAGGCGTTCCAGGGATATAAGGGAGGCTGGCGACCAAGAACGCATTCGAAAGGCGTTTTACCTGTACTGGCCTGCGTGAGGGAATTCTGCGCGTATTTCGCCCATGGTA
The DNA here is from genome assembly GCF_052324685.1 of Brachyhypopomus gauderio. Taxonomy (NCBI): domain Eukaryota; kingdom Metazoa; phylum Chordata; class Actinopteri; order Gymnotiformes; family Hypopomidae; genus Brachyhypopomus; species Brachyhypopomus gauderio. Next base: position 21,639 of record NW_027506875.1, on the reverse strand, counting down.
GGAGCGCGCACCATACGTCCTTGTGTTCGCTGCAGTACGCTCTCAGGAACCTCCCCAGCTCCTGGTTAGCGCGCTCCACTTGTCCGTTGGCCTGTGGGTGATATCCCGAGGTAAGACTCACCGTGATGTTTAGTTTTGAGAGGAATTCTCGCCACACCCGCGAGGTGAACTGCGGCCCCCTGTCCGACACTATATCCTCAGGCAATCCGAATTGTCTGAATATGTGTTGGAACAGGAGATCCGCTGTCTCCCAGGCGGTGGGCAGACCGGGCAGAGGGAGAAACCGCACCATTTTTGAGAATCGGTCGATGACGACCAAGACGACGGTGTTACCTTCGGACGGAGGCAGGTCCGTGACGAAATCCAGTGCGATATGCGTCCACGGTTGCTCCGGAATAGGCAGCGGGTGGAGTTTGCCTGCAGGTGGTGTGTGCGTGGCACCTTGCTGCGAGCACATACCGCGCAGGAGGCTATGTGTGCGAGCACATCGCGGTGCAATCCCAGCCACCAGTATTTAGCTCCGAGCAGTTGTGCCGTTCTAGTGGATCCGGGATGACCAGTCCCCACGGAGGTGTGCGCCCAGCTGATGAGAGCTGACTGCTGGACAGGAGCCACATACCTTCAATGAGGAGGGCAGCTAGGATGGGGATTAGCCGCCGCGATTGCCCTGTCGATATCCCATTCCACGGATCCCACGAAGCAGTCCGGGGACAGTACAGGTTCCTCGCTGGTGGACTCCGCAACTCCTAGGAAGGAACGAGACAAGGCATCTGCCCGCAGGTTCTTGTCGCCAGGTCTGTATGTCACCTGAAATCGGAATCTTGAAAAGAACAGTGACCATCTAGCCTGCCTTGCGTTCATGCGCTTAGTGCTCTTGAGGTATTCGAGATTCTTGTGATCCGTGATCACGATAAAGGGGTGCTTCGCTCCCTCAAGCCAATGCCTCCACTCGTTGAACGCAAGCCGCATAGACAACAACTCGCGGTCCCCCATGCCGTAGTTGCGCTCCCCTGCAGTGAGCTTTTTGGAGTAAAACGCGACGGGTTTAGGCGAGCTGTTCCGCTTGTGGCGTTGAGACAGAACAGCCCCTACACCGATGTTCGACGCGTCTACCTCAACTATGAATGGCTTATTCGGGTCAGGCTGGTGCAGTACGGGGGCATCGACGAACGCTTGTTTCAGGTCTGTGAATGCTCTTGTCGCCTCTGCTGTCCAGCGCAGTTTCTTAGCTTCCCCTCTTAACAGGTCTGTCAACGGTCTCGCGATTTGGCTATACGCACGGAGGAACCGCCTATAGAAATTTGCGAAGCCCAGGAACCTCTGGAGCTCGCGCCGTGTGGCTGCGTCCAACCGACTACCGCCTCCACCTTACCGGCTTGCATGTGCACAGCGCCTGGCCTGATGGCGTAACCCAGGAAGTTCACCTCCCACAGGTGGAACTCACACTTCTCCAGCTTGCAATACAAACGATTGCGCAGGAGTGTGCCCAGGACAGCCCGTACATCACACACATGTTGGTCTGGGGATGGCGAATAGATCAAGATGTCATCGATATAAGCGACAACGCATCTATTCAAATACCTCGTTGATGAATGCCTGGAAGAACGATGGGGCTGACGCCAGACCGTATGGCAGGACGCGATACTCATAGTGCCCTGTGGTGGTACTGAAAGCCGTCTTCCACTCATCCCCTTCACGGATGCGGATGAGATTATAGGCGCTGCGCAGATCGAGCTTAGTGAAAACACTCGCAGACCGCAGCTGCTCCAATGCCGATGGCACTAGAGGCAGAGGGTACAAGTAGTTCACTAAAAGGGAATTGAGCCCTCGATAATCTACGCATGGCCTCAAGCCACCATCCCTCTTCTTAACAAAGAAGACGCTGGCTGAGGCAGGTGAGGTGGAAGGGGTTATATAACCTTGCGCGAGAGCCTCGCTGATGTACTGTCCCATAACTCTCTCCTCCTCCTGAGACAGGGGGTAGACACGACCGAGGCGTAGCGCCCGGCTTGAGTGTAATACTGCAATCCCATGGACGATGAGGAGGAAGCTGAGTGGCTTTTGCTGCACTAAAGACCTCGGCTAGATCCTGATACGGACCTAGGATCTCCTGACAGGCCTGGATGTTGGGGCTCTCAATGCTAGTGGATAGGGCCGCCACCTTAGGAGAGAACCGGTCTGCACAGAGGGGCGTGACCCATCTAAGCAACCTTCCCGTGTTCCAATTTATTACCGGGTTGTGTAACTTAAACCAAGGGTAACCTAACGGGATAGCATGTATTGTGCAGGGGAGTACATAGAAACAGATTCGTTCTGTGCGACCCTGAACACGTAAAAGGACAGGTGCAGTACGGAAACGAATAATCCCCCCGCCCACAGGTCGGCCATCCAGTGCATGCACGTGCCTCGGCGTCTCCAGCTTCTTCAGAGGAACCCCCAGGCTCTCCGCCGCACTCCGTCGCATCATGTTCCCCGCGGCTCCCGAGTCCACTAGGGCACACAGATCAAGAGAGACATCCCCGTGAGACACGGTCACCTCCCAAGTCAGCAAATTTCCCGTCAGGGAGTTACTCACCCGGGGACGACCCCTCCCGGTGCCAACGGTGGTCCTAGGGGAGGTGGTCTCCCCTATCTGCATGGGCTCGGGTAGCGCGGTCTCTCGGGGAGACTTTAGCCTGATCGCTTAACTCGGGCTGGTAAGCGAAAAACAATCTGCACTGAACCAAAAACCCCTCGCAGCTCTCCGGGTCCCCGCCGTAGGCTTCAGGAGAGGATACGGGAGCTCTCTCAAATCTGCTCCTGCTGGCTTGCTCTGAACCAGCCTGTGCAGAGAGAGTCTGCAGACAGCTCGTAACAGATGACAGGACAGAACGTAGTTCCTGCAGTTCCTGTTGCTGCCTGCCGAGGGTTCTACCTTGCAGCGCGAGTATCTCCAATGGAGAAGCTTCCTCGCCTCCAGCTGCTTCAGGCTGCACATTCTGTAACGCGGGGATAGAGGCAGCCGGAGGCGGAGGTTGCACGTTGTGTTCTTTATTATCCATCTCTGACAACCAAAACAATCAATAAAGGGCTCTAGTAGAAATATTAGCACCAGCTTAGAATGCTTCTTAACACACAACGAACTGATAGCGAGTCCAGTGATGCGTCGCTCTCTCAGATGAATGTGCAGCACTGGACAACGCGACCTGTGGGCTTACAAAGGCAGAACACATAATAAGGCACAGGTGTCAGTAGTGCGGTGATTGAGATCTAGGGAGTGGCTTAGTGCTAGGGGGAGTGCGCAGTGTGGGTGTGTGTGTGGATGCACGCGCCCTCTGGTGGCGACCCGGCCTCCTCACCGTGACACTAGGGTTTAGAGCAGGTATCACCAAATGGCGGACCGCGGTCCGGATCCGGACCCGAACGCCGTCCTGTCCGGACTCAATCACATTCCTGATTAACTGGATACGGACCCAAATGCCAAAAAAATTTTAACGGGAGACTATATTTTAAACCGAAGAATTTATTTTCAGACGAGTGTTACGTTCTCCACCCATTTGAGTGTTACGTCCCCCCCCCCGCTCAACAACTTTCGTTCGCCACCGCGGACCCGGACCTAAGGTCTGAGCTATCTGCCAAAAATGGACCGCGGAAAGATTTAATTGATTACCCCTGGTTTAGAGTAATTTTAGCACTGAAACATCTCCATATTGATATGTGTGTTCAAACAGTATAACACTATGAAAATGACATTGTTAGAATTATATTTTCTTAAATGTCTTATTGCTACGTTTAACAGTAAAAGGTGTAGTAATAATGCATTTATAGGCAGTGATGGCTAAGTTACCTTGAGAAAGTAATCCGATTACTGGTTACTCCTTTTAAAAGTAACTTAGTTACGTTACATATTACTTGATTTTAAAAGTAACTACGTTAGATTACAAGTTACTTTAGTAGTTACATTCAGCAGCAAAATAAAATTTTCCAATACTCACTTTATTGGAAGTGCATTTTTAACAGTAACAATGTATTGAAGCAGGTTCGGTAACCGAGGCAGAAACTGCTTAATCCAAAAATCCTGAGGAGGGAAACTTTATTGATAACGCAACCCTGGCTCGCGCAGGCTCCGCCCCCCAGTGTCACTTAAAGGGCAAGACTCTCCTGACATTACGTTTGTGTAGCTGCGCGGTATTATTTGTAAATTTATTTGTAAACGTAATACAAGCGAACTGGCGTATAAAACGTACGAGGTTAAGAAGTACTTAGCGCTACGAACGTTTCGGGAAACCCACCCCTGTTCAGTCAGACAGCTTGTGAAACGAAATACCATTACAATTTCAAGCATTTTAAAGTAGGCGACGTTAGTCAAAATTCCAGCACTTTTCAAACGTGGAACACAGTGCAACATTAAAATTCTTCAGGTAAATGTTCCTTCCCCTGTTTTTGAGGGGTGTTTCTTTATACTCCCACATATCGTTACGGGAGGACACTGCAAAAAATGACTTGTAAAACGCGCTCGCGCTCTCACAGGGTCGCGCGCAGCGTGCGGAGTCGAGCGCTACGGTCAGACGCAAAAGTAGAACTGAGCCAAGAAGAAAGCAAAAATATATATTTTTACTAGGGAAAATAAAAATAGTAACGCACAGTTATTTGGATAAGTAACTTTAATCTGATTACTGGACTGGAAATAGTTGCGCGTTATATTACTCGTTACTGAAAAAAGTGGTAAGATTAGAGTAACGCGTTACTAAGTAACGCGTTACTGACGTCACTGTTTATAGGACACAGGTTATTATATCCTTCCCCTAGTGGTTAGGTGGGGGAGAGAGTCGAGTGGTCACTTTAATAAAGTCCAGCTTCATGCGTGCACCCAAGATATGATTCTCCGTGTCTATCATTCGGTTAGAAGTAACTAACACTACAAAAGGAAGCTCACTTCAGAGATTTTGTGACTTATTAGAATAACATGATTATTACGCCGGGTGAAGTCGGAAGCTGTGTATAATCCGGACGAACCGAAAGCTGTGCACACACATCTTACACACCAGCGTTGGGTCGGTCTGAACATCGTTTCTCCTCCAGCATCGCAGTTTCTTTACCTAAAAACATGTCTTGTGCAACTGACCAGAGAGAATATTCCTCTTCATTTGGACCATCACACGATGAAGAAACGTAAGTACATTAACCCGTCTGATCGGTATTGAGTGCAATACGTTCCGTTATTTTCTCCGTTGCGAGTGGTTGAGAGAAACAATACAGAATAAATAGCGCACCTGAAGTTTGGCTGGGGCGGCCAGTGAAGGAGTATTAAAATACATACAACTGTATAATTCACATTTATGGTTCTCTAGCTACATGGATAGAAAGAAGAGATTTTAGTTGGTGTGTCAAATGTTTATAGACTATCACTTGTACGATGTCAGATTTGCTTGTATGATGAAGGGGACTTAAATTTGAAACGGTAGATATCGGTAGATATTTTTAAAGTTTGGGTTCTGGTTGTCATCGTCAAGCTCTGGTTCGGTGGGAACAATCCCGAAACCGAAACCATCGGAACACGGGCGTTTCTGTTGTGCGCAGTGCTGTAACACGAGCTGCAGTTAAGAGCGTTTAGCGGAAATTAGACTTTCCGGTTAGAGTTAGAAGACGGCGGGACAGTCTGCCCTCTCCTTCAGATAATACGTACAAACTTCATCATAAACGAATATAAAATGTCTCAAAATTCCGGCTAATCAAATCAAAATTTCTTTGTATAGCGTTTTTCACAACACATGTTGTCACAAAGCGCTTTACAGGATTTACAAGGTTAACAATACTATGGGTCCAGAACCCTAATGAGCAAGCCAAAGGCGACAGTGGCCAGGAAAAACTCCTTATGATGGTGGGGAATAGGATGAAACCTTGGGAGAACCAAGACTCAAAAGGGAACCCATCCTCCATTGGGCGGCCCGTTAACAATATACTAATAACACACTAATATACATTCAGATTTTTCCTAATTATAAGAATTCATAAACTTCATTCACTGTATAAATAAAATAAAATTATCGGGTTATAATAATTAAAAAATTGGGTTATATAAATAAATATTGTGTTAGGGGATTACTAAATTCTCATTGGGTACTTAACTAGGAACGAGGAGCATCTGAATTACTGAAAGTGTGTATGTGTGTGTGTGTGTGTGTGTGTGTGTATGTGCGTGTATGTGTATGTGTGTGTGTGTGTGTGTGTATGTGCGTGTATGTTTGTGTGCGTGTATGTGCTCTCACTGCACAAATGGGTAAATGCAGAGGATTTAATTTTGATGGGGTAAAAGTCATATACATAAAATATATATAAAATATGTAGATTTCATCTGTACTGCAGTACACTTTCAGAGACTACCACTACCTGTGAGGAGCTTTTAGTGCAGGTGTGAGAGTGGAGTACTGTGGTACTTTGCAGGTGGACCTTCTCAAATCAACCATCAAGTCCTTGACATTATTAAGTACTATCAAGCACTAGCCAGTGCAGTAGCACATACATTATGAAAATCAACAAAACAAAGTTGATTAATATTAATCAGGATTTAGTCAAATTTCAACAAAATTAAACACAAATTTAACTGGTTACATTTAGAGAAGCCTCATCAATTCATTTACACAGTTGTAATATTAGACACATGCTACATTTAACAGTTTCTTCAAACAGCATAATAAGTATGGTGCTGATAAACTTGGGGTGGTCCTCAGATGGCATGAGGTCTGATCATTGACATGAGGTCTGATCATTGGCGTGAGGTCTGATCATTGGTGTCTAATCATCAAACCCCTTGTGAGTAAACTGCTGTTGTGTTCAAACTCTCCTCGTGACTCATGACATTGTTACAGATGTTGAGGGTTTATTATTCACCTATAGAAGACACTCAACATGTTGCTTTAAGGATAATGAGAGAAGGTTTATATGGTAACAGAATAGTTGGTTAATAGACCCCCACAATGTACAAGATTCAGGAGAACACTGCAATGTTGATGTGAGGTAAAAGTATCCACATAAATCAGGGTGCATGATTAGAAATAAACATTTGTTTACTTTCCCAGCCTTTCCCGGTTCTGTCTCCTGTTTGTTACTAGAATACATGAGCAGAAACATTGTTTTCTCTGTGGCGATCTTCAGGGGCCTCATGATTAAACATGGTGGTTTTTACCATGTACGCCATTTTGCTGTGAACTCTTCTTGATCCACAGACTCCCGCCACTCCGAGCTGACGGCCCATCAGTGTGGGTGGGGTTTATAGAGGACCTGCCTGTCATTGGGACAGTGAAGGAGGCAGTGGAGTTGGTCTTGGCTGTGTATGAAGGGAACCAGTCAGTGGTGAAGCTGAAAGAGGAGGCCATTAAAACCAGTCTGTGTGCTCCACCTCAAGAATCTCTGCAGGAGCCCATGAGGGTAGGTGTCATAATCATTATTTAAGAATTAAATATCAATCACACACAGCATAACAACATGGGCTAGACAGAAAATAACCAAATGTAGAACACAGACATAAACAGAACAACTGAACCAACAAGACTGAAACCGAACACACGACAACAATGCAATAAATACACAAATGCACCAAAACCAGGAAGATCAGTGAGGGTTTTCAGAGGCTGGGAAAACTCTCATGTACTTACCCTCATGTACTTACCCTCATGTATTTACTTACCCTCATGTACTTACCCTCATGTATTTACTTACCCTCATGTATTAACCCTCATGTATTTACTTACTCTCATGTATTAACCCTCATGTATTTACTTACTCTCATGTATTAACTCTTGTGTATTTACCCTCATGTATTTACTTACCCTCATGTATTAACCCTCATGTATTTACTTACCCTCATGTATTAACCCTCATGTACTTACTTACCCTCATGTACTTACTTACCCTCATGTACTTACCCTCATGTATTTACTTACCCTCATGTACTTACTTACCCTCGTGTATTTGCCCTCGTGTATTTACTTACCCTCATGTATTTACCCTCATGTATTTACTTACCCTCATGTATTTACTTACCCTCATGTATTCACCCTCATGTATTAACCCTCTTGTATTTGCCCTCGTGTATTTGCCCTCGTGTATTTGCCCTCGTGTATTTGCCCTCGTGTAGTTGCCCTCGTGTATTTGCCCTCGTGTATTTGCCCTCGTGTAGTTGCCCTCGTGTATTTGCCCTCGTGTATTTGCCCTCGTGTAGTTGCCCTCGTGTATTTGCCCTCGTGTATTTGCCCTCGTGTAGTTGCCCTCGTGTATTTGCCCTCGTGTATTTGCCCTCGTGTAGTTGCCCTCATGTATTTGCCCTCGTGTAGTTGCCCTCGTGTAGTAGTTTGTTCCCTGTAGTCTCCAGGGTTCTTCCCATTAGTTTGATGTTTTCCGGGCTGGTAGACCTAGTTCTGTGAGAACATGATTTGAATCAGTATGATGGCAAGTTGGTTGGAAACATGGAGGCTGGTAAATGTTCCTGAGTTTCTGTCTGTCTACAGATGTTGGCCATTCCTGAGAAAACACAGACATCTGCAGCCTCAGAAGGACAGACGGGATCGGCGGGACTGCAGGACATAACAGGTGTCAGACATCTCAGATTATCTGTTCTGTTTGTATTCTTATTCATTGTTATGTAAGCAGTGTTGTTTTATTTTATTTATTTATGTTTATTTATTGTGTTAATGCTTTTTCCCAACAGAGGTCAGGCTGGGGTACATTGCTGAATATATTCAGAATGCAATAAAAAGCAAAAAAGGCAAATGGACAAAGCCAATAGACAAAGTGAAAACTCTGGAAAAGATCAGATGTAACGTTCTAGAAATCATCAGACTCATCGATACAAAATTTGAGTTTACAGAACCACTGATGGAAGAACTTAAAAGATCTAAACGAGGCGAACACGTCTTCAACAATGACATCCTTAAATTTCATAAGAAAATACTGAAGCATTTTTTAAAAAGCCAACATATATATAGTGTCAAGCAAGTTGACAGTGACACATTAATAAATGAATTAGGTAACCACGGTCTTGATGAAAACACAGAATGTGAAATCAGCACAAACATGGTTGTTCACTTCGAGGAGGAGGAATTCTATGTAAATTGCAATGCACTGGTGTATGGTATATATTGTGCAGCACTACGTGAAGTTCTGTTTCTTATGCTCAATCTTATGCTCAATCCAAATTCTTATGCTCAATCAAACATTGCCACTAACATTGAAATTAGTGACAATGTTTCCAAGGTGAATTACATCATAGATCTCATGGATGAGAAGGAAGTGTATGTGGATCATTTTGCCAAGGAAAAGTGGATAAATCAGGACAGAAGTAACAGAAGGAAGCCGAGCAGGATGGAGAGATTTAAGTTGGTAAAAGATAACGTGGCACACATGTACAAACATCAGCGTGGGGTCCAATGGTGTGCTGAGATTAAGAACAGATTAAGTGAGTTAGTGGGCCAGTGAAAGTTTGAACACGGCCTCACGTTGGACACCCCGATACCAATGTATTCCTTAGATGATCATAACTCACCTTTTGTGTAGGGTTGTCATCGAGGGGCAGGATTGGATGGTCAGGCTCTTAATAGTTTAAAAATACAATTACAATTTGCCTTTAAAAAAAACAAAAATACAAAAAACAATAACGCTTCTTTGCAGTCATGCTGTTCTGTGTTAGAGGGTCTGCCCTCCCCCTCACAGCAGGAAAGAGGAAGATATCTGACATGACGTCTTTTAACATTTTAGTTTGACAGATACTCACTTCTCACAGTTCTGAACTTATAGCTGAATATGAAGGTATTTTCCTGCTACCCTCACTAGAACTCCATTAGTCTGTTCTGTGTGTATGCCACACTCTGTGTTTTGTTCATTCCACATAAAGCAACCCAGAACATTGTGAACTGCCATTATAAATGAATATTATGCTGTTCTGTGATTGATGAGCTCATACCCTGTCAGAGCATCAGTACATATTTGTACGATGGCCGTGTGTGTTTGTGAAAATCTCAACAGAAAGTTACTCCCGCTACAAGTGTGCCAAACGTCCCGTGATCCACACACTACAGTTGTGGAACATGTATATGGGAATATTTTGATGTTATATTTGCTTGTTAAGTGTGATGTTTTAGAAAGCAGCTCTGCATTTGTTTGAAAATCACAAATGAATTTACAACTATCACATTTTGTATTTGTAAGTCATGTTTTTATTTGTTTTTGCAAATTTTATTTTGGTTGTTTGCAAATAGTATGATATTTACAGAATATGTCCTGGTTTGGCAGCAAAATAGCTACATATGTATACCAGCAACATCCTGGTCTTTCATGTGGGCCTCGACCCACAGGAGACCAGGTACAGGTCCAGGTCCAGGTATAGGTATAGATCATGGTTCTGCACTGGAGCTCACCTGTAGAAGGCGGGAGGTTCATGATCTCCCCTTGTCTCCCCTTATCTATCTGACATGCTGCAGAGCTATGAGCCAGGCAGGAATCGTAGGTATAGGAACTAATCAGTTAGTCCTGCCAAAGGTAAGATCTAAGTAAGGAGAGGCAGCAACTTTTACTTACACTTATTTTCTTATTTTAATTTCTCTCAATTTCTAATTGATGTTTTACTTATCATCTTTAATTATCCTTTTATCTTAATTAAAAAATTAATTTTATTTGATTTCTTTAAATTAATTAATTGATTTTCATTTCTATTTTTATTCCTTTAAAATCTTGTTTTTAATTTTTATGTATTGTATTTTGTGGGCAATGACCTTCCTAAGGTGATAGACCTTGGGTCTTAAGCTTCTTTTATGATGTAAAGCACTTTGTATTGCCAGTGTGTATGAAAGGTGCTGTTTTAATAAACCTAGCTTGCCTTACCGTGGCTTTTCTTCCAGTTCCCCAGGATAACTTATGTGCATGTTAATAACAGGTTAACATGGATGTTGGGAGAATTGTCCTGGTAGTTGAGAATGATTGTGTGTCTGCCCTAATAATGTTGTCCTTGTGTGGCTATAGGCCCAGTGCTGACTGCCCTAACAAAGATGTTCTTGTGTAAGTGGCTGTGATTGTGTGTTTGTATGTCCAGTGGTGGGTGGTGTTCTGTCCTTGGTGGTGTTCTCTCTCCCCTCTCTGCACCTGATTCAGTCCCCCAGGGGTCTGATTCTTCTGGTTGAGAATATGTTGTCTGACTGGCAGTACAAATTCTGTATGTTTATTGTAAAGTAATCTAGGGTTCCTTGAAAGGCACTATATACCTTCATTAAATGTACTTAAAATCATATATAGAAAACTAAAAAGAAGAGTGAAACTGTGGTGGAAGCCTTCTACATCAGCAAGTGACTAAGAGCTCATCTGATCAGACCTGTTCTGACCTGCTCAGACCTGTTCAGACCTGTTCTGACCTGTTCAGACCTGTTCTGACCTGTTCAGATCTGTTCAGATCTGTTCTGACCTGTTCAGATCTGTTCAGATCTGTTCAAACCTGTTCTGATCTGTTCTGACCTGTTCAGACCTGTTCTGACCTGTTCTGACCTGTTCTTCTGCAGTCTCTCCATTCACCTTCCCATCATCTGTTGGGTGGTCTGCTGAATGTGGGTTCATGGGTTTGTTTGATATGTGAAAGTTTGGATTTGTAAACGCAACTCATACCTGCACGTAGAGTCGACCTGTTTGGGTTACCTATGGCAACACAGCAGTATACACTGCTTCTGATGTATTCTGATGTTGCAGAGTTCAATTTTCTGAAACATATAAAATAACTTATGACACAAACATCCCACAGCGATCCAGCTAAAGAATCCTTATATAGCATCACCATAGTCTTCATCATAGTGACCATCATCATCATAGAGGTCATCATCAGTCGTGGCCTGGTGGTTAGGGAATTGGTCTTGTGACCGGAGGATCATGAGTTCAATTCTCAGACCTGAGGTCATGACTGAGGTGCCCCTGAGCAAGGCCCTTAACCCTCAATTGCTCTATGAAAATGAGATAAAAATGTAAGTCGCTCTGGATAAGGGCATCTGCCAAATGCCATAAATGTAAATGTAAATCATCACAATAGTGGTCATCATCATCATAGTGGTCTTCATCATCATAATGGTCTTCATCACCATAGTGGTCATCTGTCTGAGTTATAGGTTCATCCTTCCTGGTATCTTCTCATTCCTGATGGTCCTCTGCTCTGGATTCTCTGGTCCAGTAATCAAGTTTGGTTTTTCTTCACTACACTGTCGACCAAGGAAAATGTACACTACAGTTGTATTTCTAATTATATTTGTAAATGTGTTAATGACACAACTTAAGTCTTAGAAGTACAGTAATAATATTCTGTCACCGGTTTACTGAGGTACTCAGGGTCTGGGAAGCTTTGCTAACACACCTGCTCAGTGCATGAAAGGCCAGTGACCTTTATAGCTGCTCTTTGCAGAGCAAATAACCTTCATAACTTTTCATTTGAGAGCAAATTAACTGTTCAATACAGAACAGCAGAAATATTCTAATGTACAATATATTATAAAGCCCAGCAAAGGCACACAGTGTTGAATCAACATTGTCTCATGGTAAACAGTCATGCCCTCTAGTGGTACAGAAGGACCACTACACTCACTTTGGTTTAGGAGAACACTGAGCAGGCTTTCAAAACAAGATGCCACAATAGGGCTGTAAACTACATTTTTAAGCAATGTTTTAGAATTTATAGCACATTACACATTGGTCTAATCTCAAGCTGGACAGTTAAATCTGGAGAATCATGTTATTCTAATAATCTAATATTCTAATAAGTCTCAAAATCTCTAAATTGAGCTTCCTTTTACTGATAAACACTGAAATAAAACATGTCATTTTCATAGTTTGAACACATATCAATATCTTTCAATGTTAAAATGTCTCAAAACCCTGGCAACACAAACACACTCCGGCAACTAAAGTACTGTCTGAGTATTTATTTATCTATCCACCCCAAATCCTACCAGTGAGAAAAACATGAGAATCTGAATCCAGTACAAATCATTCCACACGTTCTACCAAGAGCTGCAATTGCCATAAAAAAAACCCAAACAGAACGAGAGGAAACTACCCCTCTGCCCCAGCCCCAGGGGCAGCGTAGATGAAACCACCCCTCTGCCGCAGCCCCAGGGGCAGCGTAGATGAAACCACCCCTCTGCCGCAGCCCCAGGGGCAGCGTAGATGAAACCACCCCTCTGCCCCAACCCCAGGGGCAGCGTAGATGAAACCACCCCTCTGCCCCAGCCCCAGGGGCAGCGTAGATGAAACCACCCCTCTGCCCCAACCCCAGGGGCAGCGTAGATGAAACCACCCCTCTGCCCCAACCCCAGGGGCAGCGTAGATGAAACCACCCCTCTGCCCCAGCCCCAGGGGCAGCGTAGGCACACACACCCAGAGGTTGGTTTAGCACTCAGTGTTGTGAGCAGGTGGAAGTGTGAGGGCTGGGGGCGGAGCCTGTGGTGGTGGGGCGGAGCCTGTGCTGTTGGGCAGGTTAAGGCTGAAGCAGCCACAGCCCTCCTCTGGTGTATTCTCCTGACTAACGCGTCCATGTAGACTGACCTGGCACCAGTTAGAAACTCAGCTTCAAACCTCCCTCAGCCAGCACAAACCCTAGAGAAGAGGGAGCTTAAACTCTGGCTGGAAAAGAAACAAAGATCGTAGCTTTAGAGCTCAAGATGAATGAATAAATGATCAGAAAAGACTAACGGGGAAAAACAGAATCCCTGGACAGGTGCAGCAGCTGAGGCAGAATAAATACTCCTGTAGGACAGTGACGTTCCTCAGCCCACAGTAGGAATCAGTACTGATACAAACATACTTAAAAGGAAATCTCCCTTTCTGCTGACAGAAAAACAAGTAGAAATTACATTTCAGGAACACAAGAATATTCTAGAAGCATTGCACCGATTTCAGATATTTTAGAAGTTACTATTATTGACTTGTAATGATCATATAACCTTTGAATGACATGGGGTAGAACAGGGTTGAGGCTGGACCTTGAAGAGAGAATAAACCTGGCCTTAAATCAACGAAGGCATGAGATCCGTGCCTCAAATCATGAAACGTTTTGTGTTAAATAACATTGGCATCTTACCATGATTCCCAGTACATAAATCAAATGATGCGAATGCTAACGAGGTTTCAACTTTAAAAGGAAATAAAAGACTGTAAAAGCAGTGGAGTAGTCATTTCCAGTGACGACCCCTGACCCCTGGTTCTGTATGAAGCTTCCTGTGACTAAGTTACAATGCTGGACTGGGAGTTTATCATAGGAGTGTATTATAACTGCATCATAAAAAAACATACATAAAGAACAAACAAGAAAAAAATGAGAGCTCTTATCCAAGTTATGTACAGACAAACATTAGCCCAGTCTTGGGAGGGTGAGTGTGAGCGACGATGGCGTGTTGTCCTCATCATGGCTTAGATCGCAGAGTCCTTTAGCTTGTCTGGAGAAGAGTCTCCCCACCATAGTCTGACGACAGTAATCGTCCTCAGTGAGTGATACACAAACACAGCAGCACTTGTGCAAACTCGTGTGATAACGGACATTCAAGAACCATCACACCTGCTAGCTAAGCCCTTCGCACATGATGCATTATGACATCATCGATTCAGTCCGTCTAGGGCATGTGATGTCACAGAGCACACAGAGACCTAGTGCTATATGATTTAGTGAAGCTTATATAAGATGCTTTCTCTCCCACACACACACACACACACACACACACACACACACTTTTGTCCTCTCTTTGTGCTCCAAGGTGAAAGAGGCAAAAACATACAAGTTTCGTTCTTATAAAGACACAAGCGCTACACTCCACACACGCACGCACACACACACACACACACACACACACACACACACACACACACACACACACACACACACATAACCTAAGGCAAATAAAACAAATACTCAAAACCAAGAATTAACAATACAAATACTGCTCACTTATGTGCAACACAAACAAAACAGCAAAAAAAAACCCACACACAGACACACACACACACACATACACACACTCCTGTGCAGCTGATCTCCACATCCTGTAGTGTAGGGCCGAGGCTTCTTCACAGGAGGAGAGATGTTTGTCAGAGAGGCCAGACAGAGTGCCCAGCCCCCCCGTGCTTCCAACACAACTGCCGAGAGGAGACACGGACACAACGATCCTGGGATGGGGCAGCCAGCCACGTGGTTTAAGGTGGACCTGGGGGTGATGCACGAATCCCCTGGTCCACAGCATTTACCTACTGGTGTCCATGGGATCCTCCTTAAAATTCTCACACTGCTCCATCACTTTACTGCAGGAGTTAGGAGAGAAGCAGGAAGAGGTGTGATCAGAGCTGGCCAGACGTGAGAAGCTCCGTATGTTCACAGTGCAGAACACGTCCTGCCCAACACTCACATAACAATCCACCTGTGATTATGTTTTCACCAGGAGGACCAGAGCGGATCTTTGTGGGCGGTGCTTATTATCGGTGCAAAGTTATTATTACCCATCATTTACTATTATCCAGAATTTCTCATCAATATCATTATCCATCCAGGACATGAGTGTGTCTGCCTGGACATAACCAAACTGTTTAGTACATTATAGTGAAACAGAACAGAGCACGTGGAGCTCATGCCCTGCTGTGTGTGTGTGTGTGTGTGTGTGTGTGTACACATGTACCGTGCCATGTCCTTGGTCTCTTGGTGTGAAGACTCCAGCTCTAGAACGTTCTGCAGGAGGGTGATTCCTCCCTCCTTCACTAATAAGGGACAGTACTTGCCCGCTACACACAGAAGAGTGAAGAGATTACCAAAAGCCCTGCAATCCTATGGCATTAGAAAAGCTCATCCAATCACAGCATTAGAGAAGCCCATCCAATCACAGCATTCAATTTTAAATAAATTAATTTAATTTAATTAATTTAAAGAAATGTTATGACAGATGGAGCAACATGCAAAGTCACTGGTCAGAGAATTAAACTCTAAACTAGTTTACAGTGCAACTTTTATATCTAAATCATGAGTAACCCTGTAGCCGGCAGTCAGTGTGTGTGTCAGTTCAATATGGAACCAGTGACTGCTTCAGCTAGTGTGTGTGCGTGTGTGTGTGTACGTGTGTGTGTGTGTACGTGTGTGTGTGTGTACGTGTGTGTACGTGTGTGTGTGTGTACTCACGGTAGACAGACACCAGGTTATAAAGGGCCCAGGTGGCCCAGTGCTGACTGACGGGAGAAATACTCTGAGGAAGGAGACGCAGGATCGGCTCAAACGACCTGAAACACAGAGACACAGAGAGAGAGGGGTGGAGAGAGAGAGAGGGGTGGAGAGAGAGAGGGGTGGAGAGAGAGAGGGGTGGAGGGAGAGAGGGGTGGAGAGAGAGAGGGGCGGAGGGAGAGAGGGGTGGAGAGAGAGAGGGGTGGAGAGAGAGAGGGGTGGAGAGAGAGGGGTGGAGAGAGAGAGGGGTGGAGGGAGAGAGGGGTGGAGAGAGAGAGGGGCGGAGGGAGAGAGGGGTGGAGAGAGAGAGGGGTGGAGAGAGAGAGGGGTGGAGAGAGAGAGGGGTGGAGAGAGAGAGGGGTGGAGAGAGAGGGGTGGAGGGAGAGAGAGAGGGGTGGAGAGAGAGGGGTGGAGGGAGAGAGAGAGGGGTGGAGAGAGAGGGGTGGAGAGAGAGAGAGAGGGGTGGAGAGAGAGAGGTGGAGAGAGGGGGGTGGAGGGAGAGGGGTGGAGGGAGAGAGAGAGGGGTGGAGAGAGAGAGGTGGAGAGAGGGGGGTGGAGGGAGAGGGGTGGAGGGAGAGAGAGAGGGGGTGGAGAGAGAGAGGTGGAGAGAGGGGGGTGGAGGGAGAGAGAGGGGTGGAGAGAGAGGGGTGGAGAGAGAGAGAGAGGGGTGGAGAGAGAGAGGTGGAGAGAGGGGGGTGGAGGGAGAGGGGTGGAGGGAGAGAGAGAGGGGTGGAGAGAGAGAGGTGGAGAGAGGGGGGTGGAGAGAGAGAGGGGTGGAGAGAGAGGTGGAGATAGCTGAACCTACTTCATTCTAAATCCTAATCCTACAGTCCCACAATGACTGGAGTTCACTGCACTGCTGAGATGATCTTTTGGTCCAAACATGGATCCCCCAAACTGGCCTGACAGTAACTCATCAAGAGTGTTGAGATGTACCAGCGATACATCTGCTGCCCGGTTCACTTCCCTGTTCTGATACGCTGCATTAGTCCCTGCTAATATGTTGAGGTTGTTATGGGAACGCCAGGTAAAATGTCAGGCGTACCTGTAGTTGATGTTACGGCGGGAGCTAACGTCCCAGCTCTGGATGGCCTCCCACATTTTGTCCATCACCTGTTCCCTGTCGGGTTCCTCCACCGCCCAGAGATCAGGCCCGTCGAACATGATGTGAGACAGCACCCCACACGCGTTGTAGGACACCTCGATGCCGTCCGCCTTGCTCTCCAGCAGATTACTGACCAGGACGCAGACGCAGGCGTTAGAGCCGACAAACACGCTCACCAGTGACTTCAGAAAACACACCCAGACTCTTCTGATTCACACGCCTGGGACTGCAGTCGTTTCATATGTGCCATTACAAAAACAGGGTATCTGCACATTTTTTAATCTCAAATTCAATGACTTTTAAGACCTTTTTAATACCTCTCACAAGAAAAAATAATACTATTACTGGGGATGCAGGTGTGTTCCACATCGTTGACGGGGGGGGGGGGGGGGGGTGGCGAACGAGAATTGTTGACGTTGTTGAGACCATATACTCCAACGCTAGGAATCTAGCACTAGGACCCTGGAGCGGTTATTTTCTGCATGGTCCTAGCGCTAGATTCGGCAAAGTTCACATCGCGCCAGAACAACTGAACAACACACACTTATAATAATTTAATGCCTCCCCTCATAAAATTCCAGACATTTTAAGACATTTTTAGGCCTTCAATATGGAAAACTAAATTTAAGACATTTTAAGACTTTTTAAGGACCCGCGGGTACCCTGAAAAATACTGTATTTTGTAGAAGCACACAGAAAAACAGGATAAAGGACGAAGGTTCTTCTACAACTCTGTGCACTTCAATTCTACAGTTCTACAATATTTCCAACATCTTCTCATTATCAAGCTTTCTAAGACAATC
This sequence comes from Brachyhypopomus gauderio, assembly GCF_052324685.1. NCBI lineage: Eukaryota > Metazoa > Chordata > Actinopteri > Gymnotiformes > Hypopomidae > Brachyhypopomus > Brachyhypopomus gauderio. The sequence goes on along the minus strand of NW_027506875.1, from coordinate 3,536 downwards.
TGGAACTAGCTAAGGCACCAGGTACAACAATGTTTAAAAATAAAATGTTATATTAGACTGTTAGAAGATTTGATGATATTAGGTGTTGTTAATAATAGCAGCACAGCTCCTGTACAAACACAGTGGGTACCTGAAGACGGTGATGAACTGGCCCGTGAGCAGCTGAGGTCGCAGTGCCTTCACCTCCGCCACATTACCCAGCAGCCCCAGCATGTTCCGGTGCAGCTCCTGTTTGTCCGGGAACTCCTGAGGACGACACACACCGAGCAGAACAAGAGTGTCTCACACCCGAGTGTCTCACACCCGAGTGTCTCACAGAGGGCACAGGCCTGCCTTTTCATTCACTCATGTGGTTTGTGTAACATTTCTAAACAGTCCTAAAGAGAACTCTCTCTCACACACACACACACACACCTGCAGGCACTCCAGGAACAGGTCCATGCCACTACAGTTGAGGAACATCTGGCAGTTGTCGGGCGTCTCGTCCGTGATGTTCCACAGAGCGCTCCACGAGAACTCCATCACCTGATCACACTGAGGAGACACACAGTCAGCACGGAGCGCACCAGAACCAACAGCTCTATCAGTATCCAACAGCACCACCCACAGAACAGCTCCACCTGCAGGACTCCTGCTAGAACTGCAGTCTCCTCATGAGTGTCTTTAAGTTAGTTGTGATGTGGCATCACGGAGGCAAAACTCACCATTCTGTCCTGAAGTTTCTTCTGTATTAAATTCAGCATGGTCTTTTGCACAAAAAGAAAACAGATATTTAATGACAATTTGGAAGAGAGTATTTACATAAGCAAGACATTAAACAGGTTCAACATACACAGGTAAAAACAGGGTGTGCCTAGTTAAAGCTGTGAGGAGCCCGACCCGGACGCACCTTCACGAAGCCCATCTTGCCCACGGCCTCTTTGTGGTGGTTGTCCACCTGGCAGACGAGGGCGTTGCACAGGTGCACGGCGATGCGCTGGATGGACTCGTCCTGACGCGCCGGTTCCAGGATCTTCAACAGGAGCATGTTGACACGGTGGTACTGGAACTCTAACTCCTCCGGTATACTGAAGTTACACAGAGTCAGACAACAGTTCCTCTGGACCTGGAGGGAGGGAGGGAGAGAGAGAGAGACAGGGGGGAGAGAGGGGGAGAGAGAGAGAGAGAGAGAGAGAGAGGGGGGGGGGGGAGGGAGAGAGAGAGAGGGGGGGAAAGGGAGAGAGAGGGAGAGAAAGAGGGAAAAGGAGAGAGAGAGGGAGAGAAGGTAATTAATGAAAAAAATTTGTTTTTGAGAAAACAGACTGAAATAAGAAGTGAAATAATAATAATAATAATAATAATAATAATAATAGATCATAATAATAATAAGTGAAATTAATAGAACATTCTAGTGGTACCAAGAAAATGGTCAAGAGGACCAAACATGCAAACTGTGTGTGTGTGTGTGTGTAGGTGTGTGTGTGTGTGTGTAGGTGTGTGTGTGTGTAGGTGTGTGTGTAGGTGTGTGTGTGTGTGTAGGTGTGTGTGTGTGTGTAGGTGTGTGTGTAGGTGTGCGTGTGTGTGTGTAGGTGTGTGTGTGCGAGTGTGTGTGTGCGAGTGTGTGTGTGCGTGTGTGTAGGTGTGTGAGTGTAGGTGAGTGTGTGTAGGTGAGTGTGTGTAGGTGTGTGAGTGTAGGTGTGTGAGTGTAGGTGTGTGAGTGTAGGTGTGTGTGTGTAGGTGTGTGAGTGTAGGTGAGTGAGTGTAGGTGAGTGTGTGTAGGTGTGTGAGTGTAGGTGTGTGAGTGTAGGTGTGTGAGTGTAGGTGAGTGTGTGTAGGTGAGTGTGTGTAGGTGTGTGAGTGTAGGTGTGTGAGTGTAGGTGTGTGAGTGTAGGTGAGTGTGTGTAGGTGTGTGAGTGTAGGTGTGTGAGTGTAGGTGTGTGAGTGTAGGTGAGTGTGTGTAGGTGTGTGTGTGTAGGTGTGTGTGTGTAGGTGTGTGTGTGTAGGTGTGTGAGTGTAGGTGAGTGAGTGTAGGTGAGTGAGTGTAGGTGAGTGAGTGTAGGTGTGTGAGTGTAGGTGTGTGTGTGTAGGTGTGTGAGTGTAGGTGAGTGTGTGTAGGTGTGTGAGTGTAGGTGAGTGTGTGTAGGTGTGTGAGTGTAGGTGAGTGTGTGTAGGTGTGTGAGTGTAGGTGTGTGTGTGTAGGTGTGTGAGTGTAGGTGAGTGTGTGTAGGTGTGTGAGTGTAGGTGAGTGTGTGTAGGTGTGTGAGTGTAGGTGAGTGTGTGTAGGTGTGTGAGTGTAGGTGTGTGAGTGTAGGTGTGTGAGTGTAGGTGTGTGAGTGTAGGTGTGTGAGTGTAGGTGAGTGTGTGTAGGTGTGTGAGTGTAGGTGAGTGTGTGTAGGTGTGTGAGTGTAGGTGAGTGTGTGTAGGTGTGTGAGTGTAGGTGTGTGAGTGTAGGTGAGTGAGTGTAGGTGTGTGAGTGTAGGTGTGTGAGTGTAGGTGTGTGAGTGTAGGTGAGTGTGTGTAGGTGTGTGAGTGTAGGTGTGTGAGTGTAGGTGTGTGAGTGTAGGTGTGTGTGTGTAGGTGAGTGTGTGTAGGTGTGTGAGTGTAGGTGTGTGAGTGTAGGTGTGTGTGTGTAGGTGAGTGTGTGTAGGTGTGTGAGTGTAGGTGTGTGAGTGTAGGTGTGTGAGTGTAGGTGTGTGTGTGTAGGTGTGTGTGTGGTGAGTGTAGGTGAGTGTGTGTAGGTGTGTGTGTGTAGGTGTGTGAGTGTAGGTGTGTGAGTGTAGGTGTGTGTGTGTAGGTGTGTGAGTGTAGGTGTGTGAGTGTAGGTGAGTGTGTGTAGGTGTGTGTGTGTAGGTGTGTGAGTGTAGGTGAGTGTGTGTAGGTGTGTGAGTGTAGGTGAGTGTGTGTAGGTGAGTGTGTGTAGGTGTGTGAGTGTAGGTGAGTGTGTGTAGGTGTGTGTGTGTAGGTGTGTGAGTGTAGGTGTGTGTGTGTAGGTGTGTGAGTGTAGGTGAGTGTGTGTAGGTGTGTGAGTGTAGGTGAGTGTGTGTAGGTGAGTGTGTGTAGGTGTGTGAGTGTAGGTGTGTGAGTGTAGGTGTGTGTGAGTGTAGGTGAGTGTGTAGGTGTGTGTGTGTGTGTAGGTGTGTGTGTGTGTGTAGGTGTGTGTGTAGGTGTGCGTGTAGGTGTGTGTGTGTGGTGTGTGTAGGTGTGTGAGTGTAGGTGTGTGTGTGTAGGTGTGTGTGTGTAGGTGTGTGAGTGTAGGTGAGTGTGTGTAGGTGTGTGAGTGTAGGTGTGTGAGTGTAGGTGAGTGTGTGTAGGTGTGTGAGTGTAGGTGTGTGAGTGTAGGTGAGTGTGTGTAGGTGAGTGTGTGTAGGTGAGTGTGTGTAGGTGAGTGTGTGTAGGTGTGTGAGTGTAGGTGAGTGTGTGTAGGTGTGTGTGTGTAGGTGTGTGAGTGTAGGTGAGTGTAGGTGAGTGTGTGTAGGTGAGTGTGTGTAGGTGTGTGAGTGTAGGTGTGTGAGTGTAGGTGTGTGTGAGTGTAGGTGAGTGTGTGTGTGTGTGTGTGT